>NW_009619012.1:0-9757 GCF_000690535.1 Cariama cristata | reverse complement strand
GTACCACAGTCTGTCTTTCAGCCTATTTCGCCTTAAAAGCCATCAGGATAATGTAGGTAAGACTGCTGATCTGAGAATGGTACCTGCAAATGTTTGTGATATTTTTATTCTAGTTACTTTTTTTCCACTGGCAGACAAACTCTTCACTTCTGATCCAGAGAGAAGCAACACAAAACATTAAAATTGAGGAAATATTTTTTTTCTTCTTTTTTCTTTCGAGTAGGAATGTTAAAACAGAAGAATTGCTCTTTAGTCGCTTGATACGGGAGATATCTGGAAATTTCATTTTGCTTGCGGTTTCTGTCAATAGTAGTGGAACTTATTTTGGTTAATTTTAAAAAACAGTAATTGGGAGTCAAGTCCAAGTCAGTCTCTTCAGCTTCCAGTGCAACTTCTGGGAAAAGATAAGCGCTATCAGATGACAGTTCATGTTATCAAAATGGTTGCTGAAAATAGTTGCATGCATTCTGCCAGTGTGCTTATTCCTCTGTATTGGCAAAGAGAACTGGCTCGAGCAAGGTACCTAACTCTTACATGAGAAGCTGAGTGAGGTGTATCGTGTGATATACGGTGACTGAGAGTCACTTAGGCTGTATTCGGACAGCGTATGAGAGGTGACTGACACAGCTGTTGTGACAACAAAGCATGTAAATAGAGATTTGAGAAATGTAGAGTTAATACTACTGTGGGCGTCCACATCCAGACTCCCTGTGGCAGCGTCGTTGTGATGCCTGACTTCGGACCATCAAGTAGGCAGTTTGCAATTGTTTTTCTGACTGGGTTGCACAGTGTAGGTATCAAGTACTCTGAATTCCTGATAATTTTCTCAAATGGAAAAGCTATGACAAATTCATAACAGGGAGTCAGAAAACTGTCTTTACCATGGTTAGAGAGAGTTACTAGTACCTTAGAGTCTGATGATTTATCATTTGTTCAGAAGCTTCTTTGTCAGTATACAATCCAGCATGCAAAATGAAAAAGGCATTCAGAAGAAAACAAATAGAGCAGTCTGAAAGGATTGTCTTACAATAAAATACTAACAAAATTTCTGATCTTGGCACATTGCTGAGTCAGTGTGACACGGGTCTAGTCATTTGAATTCCCTGTAACTGTAAAGACAAACTGAAACCAAATGCAAATATTCATATTTCATATGTATCTGAGAACTTCCCTATTCTACACAGGTAGCAGTAAATAATTTACAGCAGGGCTGCAGAAAAGATATCAGCATTACATGGGTTGCTTTCAATCTACTGATATCTCTGTTAGTTTGAGAAGGGGAGAATCTTGGCTCTTTGCTTTTCTTCCACGAAACAAACATTATTATTCTGTTACTGTCTCTTAGTTATTTGTATCCAGCACTGGCTTTCCTTCTCCTGTATGTCTTCAGCCTAATTTAGTAGTATATTGCCATGCTTGCATTATTATCAGGAATCAGAGAGGATCACTTAGAACCAGAGTTAGAGGAGCTGACAAAAGATACGGGTTTTTTTGCTTTAGTAAAGAGAAGCTTAATTAAGAGTAGTAACTCAGTAATATTAATCAAGACTTTCAAAGGAATTATTTTCACTCATGCCCAGTCCTCATTCTGCTGAACATATACAGGTTTATAACTCCAAAACCACATTCTCCATAGCCAAAATTTTGCTTTTCAAGCCCACACACTTCATATGCTTCTTAATGATTCATTCCTTCCTAATGTTGTCTGTGTTGATAATGGACCTGCCATCTGATTCAGCATGTTAGGTCTTTGCTGCCAAATCATTCCACATGTGCTTGTTGATTTGTTCTGTTTCACGTGCTCTGCTCGAGAAGAGGATCCTCTTCTCCCAGCTAGGCTTTCTCCCAGACTTTTGTGTCTTTCCTGCATCGTCTCCTGCTGTGAGGATCTCTGCTGGGCTCTGGCTTGGGCAACTGTTGTGTTACACAGATGTGAGCCATTGAAATTCTCATATGAAGGAAACTGGCCTCTGTCAAACTCCTGGGCTGTGAGCACCCACTGAACAGCACCAGCATCACAACGATTCACAAGAAGTGAACAGAATATGGCAATTCAAAGCAATATGCAGCTGTAACTAACAAATCTATCTGGTTTTTGAAAACAATGTATTTTAAAATTAATAGATGTCAAAATATATGTGTGAGGAGCTGTGTTCTTTTTGATTCCTTTGAAACAAATGTGATGGCTTACTTCATTTATTATGTTGGATTTTTAAGAAAGGCTTGACCTCGCAAGTTGCCTATAGCAGCAAATTCCTGGCTTCACGTGGAGACACATTAACATCAGTGCATCTCCGTCTGGCAGAAGTCTACCCACTTGATTTAGCACAGAAAGGCTCAGCATCGTAAAATCTTCAAGCCAAGATTTGTGCTTTTTACTTTCTTTAATAAAGAACCAAGGATATAAATTGTCCTGAATAAATAATAATGCTAATAACTGCGAAGGATTTTCATGAACAAATCCTACCTTTCCATTTTTAAAAATGTCTTATCTGGCACAATTTTATGGGTAGTAAAGATCTGATTGGACATGCTAATCTGAGCAGATTATGTTTGGGTGAATAGATGTTTTTTATATATTGTTTTCCGCTTTGCCTAGCATCATCTCTCTCTATATTAAACAAGCATTCTCTTTTCTCTCCTTATCTCTTTAATATCACACAGATTGCTAAAATAATTCTCAAATGCTCTTCTATTACATCTCATTTACATCTGTTCTTGACAGATTTCTCAGTTTTCAGAACTGGCAATGTAATGATATGAGTCATGAGAAACTGGAATAGAAGATAAAGGCAAAATTATAAAGAAAACAAAAATGAGAAAAAGTGGGGAGAGGAGGTGGGAGATTTGCTCAGAGATATTAAAAGATATATAAAAGTGCAAAATTCATCCAAATAAGATGCAATAGAGTAGATGAACTAAATATGTCAAGGAATAATTCCTTGTTGTTCATGGGTACGCAGAGCTGAAAGCTAAATAAATCCTCAGCAGGCAGAGGTGAATGTCTGTTCCTTAATGGCAGGTATCTGTGCAGCTCTGTTCACAAAAGACACGGCTGCACGCTTGCTAGTATACGTGCGGAGCCGCAGGAATACCAGGACAACGGCTTGTGCACATGTGGGATTAATTTAAGCAGTTCATGGAGCAATGAAAATCAATGCAGCTTTTCAGAAAGGTATTTCACCAACTTTTCCTCATACAGAATTTTAAAAAATATCTTAAAATTTTCAAAGAAAGTATTCAAAAAAGATGAATTCTATGAAGAGAACGTAAAACTGCATGTTGTCCAGAATGATCGTACACTTAAAGTTTTTTTTTTCAGCTGACAAAAAGTATTTTATGCTTGCATCTTGGGACCTGCTCTAGTTTGTGGAAAGTTTCTTAAAATCATCGATGAAATACTCTAGAGCCAAAAATATCTTTAATCTCCTTTTCCTACGGTTAGTATCTTGCAAGTGCTGTGCCAACAGTCCCGGCAGGATTGCAGTTGTCTCTAGTCTCAAACTAATGTAAGACTGGCCATACCAGCTCAAATCAAAAGCCTATGAAGCCTAGCATCCTACCTCTGAGTGGAACCAATAGCAGATATCTTTCAAAGAATCTAAAAACAGAATAAACATAGAGCACACAAAAAGGTTACCTTGAGGCTTTACTGAACACCAGAAATGTGGAGGTCAAGAATACCCAAGATGTGTTAGTTTTGTGTTTTTAATAATTTTTTTTGGATTGTTTTTCCACAAATTCATCTGTGACTAGCATATACCTCAGTTACTATACCTACCATTGGGCTGGAGTCTGGTTCAATTGATGTTAAGAGGTTTCTTGATCAACCACAACTTATTTGGTAGATCAGAAGAACCTAGAGCACCAAGCAGTTTTATATATTGGTCTATAAAACAAAAAGCACAGGGTTGGGTTTTTTTCCACATGACATAATCTGGGAAACCTTATCTCCATTTAGTCTTCTGAACAATGCTAATTTGTCAATATTCTTCTCTGCACAAATCTGTTAGTCATTTAAGTATCTCTGCCCCTTAGTAGCTCCTAAATATCACACTAAGACTATGATTAACATATAGCAAAGAAACTGTTTTGATGTTCCTCAGGTCCATTTTATTTCTATTTATTCAAAGGCTGTAAAACTTCTCTTCAAAACTATAATTTCAGTATTTGATAAATTTTTCTTTTTGATTTGAGATCTTAACTTTTTCACAAAAATAAGCCCCAAGGCATTCTTCTCTGGTGACCATTGGTAATTTAAAGAGGCAATTGCCTCTGTAACCTCATCCTGTGAAATCTGGTCTAACAGACCAGTGGAATCCTTAACTAGAACTCCAGGGAGCTGGATATTATCCAAACAAGTCTTAATCTGGGCAGTATCAATATTTGTTCTATCAAAAGCTTTCTGCAAATAATGCAACAAGGGAATTTATCTAGGTTTTGGGGTGTTATTGTATTTTAATTATTGTGTTATTAGTACATCTTAATAGCTAACTTACTTGCCATAAAATTTAAAAAACAGTAACAGAAGTTGGAGATATAAGCAGATCTGATCTTTTGAAGAATATGCTTCAGACATCATCTACTATCCACAGTAGTGAAGCATCCTTATTAATGGCTGCATCACTTGTCTACCTCCTTTGTAAATCAGATGAATCCTACTGAGAGTGCCAAATGCGAATGTTAAATTGTGTTCTCTCTTCTCCGTATGTGCCCAGCACTGATGTTGCTAGCGTGGTATCCTGCAGCAGGAATGACTGTCTTTAAAGAAGCCATGCGCCTGAAGCATGGAGAATATATAGTGTCATTTTGCTAGGATTATTCCCAGACTAATACCACTGCTGACGTTGACAGAGGAAATCACTCCTGACAGGACAGCTTTATACTGTTGTTGACATATTTGCAGCTGTTTAATAAAAATCAAGTTAAAACAAACGTAAGCTGTAAAACCAGACTGATTCACTTTTTTCACAGTGTCATGACATAGGAGAAAGAAAGTAGATATTCCATATTGTTCTGAAGTTACTAGAGTTACTAGAACTTTTGTTCTAGTAATATTTCATTAATAAAACGCCAAAGAGTTCAGGCAATGCAAATGATAGCACAGTCTCCTATTCTATTTTTAGCCTTAAAATATTGTAGTAATAAAACCTGTCATAATTAATTCCAACACTGAATCATAGATAACAGAGAGAAAAAAGCCTTTAGAAGAACGAGAACTTCTCTTGAGGCCTATTGTGGGGACTGCACTTGCAAGGCTAGTTTCATATTTTTGTTTCTCAAGAAAGATAGATTTTCCTATTACACATATTTCTCTGATCTGTTGTTATTTTTTATTTCTAAGTACCATGTCCCAGGTTAATGAAATTAGTCCCAAGGAAACAAACTGAACTTGGGCCAAAATTGTATCAATATTTCATCCGGAACTGGAACTGTCCCTGAAATTTTTGCTGACTTCTAACTGGAACCAAACAGGAACATTTTCAGTCACAGATGAAACAAAGTTTCTAGCTTAACTTCTTGTTCACCATTTTTCTGTCAGCTAGTGCTCAAGCTTACTCAAATGAACAAATTTCACACAAGAGAAATCAGTGGCAAATCTATGGCCAAGGCTATAAAATGAGTTCCTAGGAAGTCACGTGTTGTGGGTTCGTAACACATCAACAATGATGCAGTAGTTGTAAGTCCTTGCAGCAGAGAAGCACTGAGGTAGTTTGATATCAAACAGGTAAGCTGCCTCCTGCTCACTGTAGCGCTGGATCATGGGCTAGCACAGTAGATTATGGGGTGACATCCTCAGGTACCATCCGAACTACTACTGACGTCGCACTTGTCACAGCATAGCTCACCTGAAGGCTATGTCGTTCAGTTGCCTACTTCCTCAAGCACCATTCCCTCAGTTTCTCGTTAGTAGTGTCAGAAAGCTAGGGAAATACTATTCTGGAGAGAAACCCGTTAATTCATAGGCATTTTTCTGTCTAAAATTTTTATCTCGTGAAAATATTTCATTTTCTTCTCCTATGATAAATTGAATATCTAAAGTATTGTCATTAATTATTGGACACTGTGTTATGGAAAAGAATCTGGCCCCTCAAACCCTAATGCAATAAACTGTGACAGGACATTTCTTATGAAGGGGGACTGTCATCTTCAAAGACAGATCTTTATTGACTATATTGCTAAGTAATCTGAAATCATTAGATCTCCTTAGCACTACTCCAAACGGAGCATAAAGGAAGTTGTTTTCTTAACAAAGTTCTGTATGAGACAAGGGCATGCTGATAAAATCCATGATTGGGTGGAAAGGATAATGCTGATCGTGATAGGAGCTTTTTAGTTTTAAAAGCAGCTCTACAGATGATTTTGGTAACTACGTTCCTGTGACTTATAGTAGAAGCAGAAACATCAATCACTTGACAGACTGATAACATCACTTGACAGACTGACTCCCTCTACTTTTATTTTCCTACCTTATTCCATAGCGTTTTGCAGATACAATACATCAGCAAATCAAAACAGCCTTTGTGGTTCCCACTGCAATTTGGGGACGGACTGCAGAAAACCAGGTTTTCTTATGCTGTTCTAATTTACACTGTCTGCACTGAAGAATTTATTTCAAAGAAACTTATGTCCAGAATCGTTCCTGAGCACTACAGGCTACCATCAGTATGTGTAAATTAACCTGAATGAGGAAACTGTTTCATCAGTCCTGGCTCCATCAAGGATAAAATTCCTGGAAATAGGGGAGATAAGCAGAAGAATTTCAAGCAGCTCTTCATGTCAGTGAAACGGAATATAATTTGAAGGTGGTTTTGTTTTTCATAAGAGCATTTACAACAACTGCTTTTTCAAATTAATTTGTTTTCTTGCACACGTTACTCGACTTAAATGGAAATTTTGTTATTGAAATGTGAACAACTATGCACTCTAGGTAAAAATGAAACCTCTGGGTTATATATTTTTTATTAGTGAATACAGATAAAATGAACATTTTAGAAGTTTGTCACAGAAGGGTTTTCATAAATCTGAAACCAGATTAGGAACAAAACCTTAAACTCAAAATTGACCCTTGGTGAGAAAACTTGAACCAACCTTTCATGATTGTTGTTGCTCAGCAAATTTCAATGAGCATAACACAAAGACACCATCCTTTTTGAAACACAGCACAACCTGAAGTATTACGTAGCTCCTGGGAAAAGGTGTGAGGATCTTATCTGACATAAGCTGGTCCGAGTTGCAAGCACCAAAAAGTACTTATAGCATAGACAAAAAGATGTTGATATCTTTGGTGAATCACTTCATATAATCTTTGTGGCAGACAATGAACGGACTGTTCACCTGAGCGAAAATTGGACATTCATTATTTTAATATAGAAACTGGTACATGGGTATTGCAGCAAGTACTAGCACTGGAAAACATGAAAATGTAGTAAAAAGGCAAGTAGATAAAACTTGGGATTGAGGAAAATGAGCTAAACTTAAAATAAAGAAAAAGCAAAAGAGGCATATAGATCATGAAGGTGAATTCAGAAAAAGGAGTTATGAGCTGAGGAAAAGCCTGACAGTGCCTTTCAAGAGAAACTTGTGCTAACGTTGTGGCACAATAGAATTGGAAGACTCAATTCATCCCATCATCTGTGCATTTAAGCAACATTCACTTATCCCAAGGGAGAAATTAAAAAAGAATCATAACTGAGCTATGACTACAAGAGTTATATTGCAAGGTTCTTGATTTTGGTCACTTTAGGAAAAAAGAAAGAAAAAAAGACAAAAGGAACCATTCACTTACATTTAAGCTAAGGCAATGTACATGAGTACATGAAAATACATTTTACTAACGACACAGGGGAAAATGTTATGAGATATGGTTGATGCCAAATAATTTTTATGCTTGATTGATGAGCAACATCTGATAGAGACCCCTAGACAAATGGGACACATTTATAAACATTTATACTTCGAGAGATCTCCTTAAACTGCCGTCTGAGCTGTGCTCACTTTGTGGCATGGAAAAATAGAATTAATTTTGGTGATAAAAATGCCACCACAGTTTACATGAATTAACTTTTAGTTCAGAAGGAAAAAGTAGATGAGCATGACCAGGAAAACATGAGGAGCGGACTGAACCATAATTGCTTGGTTAAAGATAAACTAACAAAGGTAATGTCCATAAAATGAAAATGGTGTAGCTGGAATAGAAGACAAGATAAGGTATTCAAGTGCATTGCTCTCACATGCGCTGCACTGACTTAACAGACAAGAAAGGGAAAAAAAGACTTGGCAGTAAGAAGACCCAAATAATTGCATTTGTGCTCAATCCAAGTGATTTAAAGGTTTAAAGCACGTCTACAAAGGTGTCTAATGAGGGCTAAGTGTCTAAAAATAAGGACTAAGAGACTGAGGTTGTTAATTGTGGAGGCCCTATTCCTGAGGCAGGAAGACAGTATGTACAGAAATTAGATGACCCACAGAAGCATTAAAGGAAAATATTAGATTTTTTTTTCCAATAACACAAACAAATGTATCGCACTTGCTAACATAAGCTAATTATCAATATGCTCCAGCAGAGAAGGAAACTTCGGCAGTAATGTGTGGATATAAAAAGATCCTTTCTTTAAAAATATTGAAATGCACCATGTTCCACTTGTAACAGCTGCCAAAAGGAAGCTGGAGTATCCCCTTTCCCAAGAATACAGATTTTATTTTTCTATATAACTTACCATTTGTAAATTGAATATAAATTTCAGTGCACTTTGCTGATTGCAACTGCCTACTTTGAAATATTTGTCAAATTTTAATGGAGTATAGGCCAGATCTAAGCAATCGATGTATTGATTTGATTTTTTAAAATTCTGCTTTTAGGCCAAATGCAGACTATATTAGCCAGAGTTGGAGTTCAGGAGGGCATGGAGGATTTTAAACCACAACAGCAAGAGTGTATTTCCAGACCCTCTCCCAGCCCGGTAGGGAGCTTTACAAGGTAGAAATTTGTTTACAAATATCAGGATAGTGATTCAGAAAAATGTGGTAGAAGATACACGACTTCCATTTGGGATCTGAAAAATGTGAGAGTAGAGGAGCTTACACACCAGATTTATTTGACTTAACTCCGGCCTACCTGATAGCAATATCTGTCAGGAGGGTATAATTCAGTGGATGTGAGTTTAAATGACTTGCAGTGAAGATTAGTTTCATGGCGACAGTCAGAGACTGGATGAGGCGTCACATTTGAGACAAGAATCAATAATGAACCAAAGGCATCGATCCTTTTTGTGCAGTTGTGTAACATGTGAGTGGGAGGCTGTAAGTTTATATGAAATATATGATTCAATGTATTAACAAGCTGACTTATTTGAATACAGTCCTTCCAGGCAGAAGATAGTGGTTTTCCTCACAGTATGCTAATCATTGGAGAATAGTTTAGTTAAAGACTAAGTCAGCCAATAGGTGAAGACAGCCAGACCCCTAATTTTACATTGTCAAAACAAATGATCTTAACTTCTGCCAGCAGTAGTTCTTGCATTTCAAGGGAAACCACAGGGCAAAACAACAGTGCAAACCATGCCAGAGGTCAATTAGGTATGGCTTGTCAGTTCATTAAGGGCTTGTGTTTGAGTGCCTGGAAGAGTGTTGCATGTAAAAGTAGCTGGAAAGGTGTAACAAACCTTGCTTGGGGAAGGAAGTCTATCACTAACTAGCTCAGTTTTAGGAGAGAATATACTGGAGCAGCGATGTGAGATGCTCAAGGTCCCTTAGG
>NW_009619011.1:48291-63863 GCF_000690535.1 Cariama cristata | reverse complement strand
GAAAGGCTCTTTCAGGGGCCAGGGTGTGGGCACCGCTGTCAGCTTTTGTTTGTTTGTTTGTTTGTTCAAATATGTCTCATGATTTGGTTTCAGAGTTTCTTGTTTTAAAGTGAGCCGATAATAGTGTATTTGCACCTAGATGTGATATAAATTGGATCATGGTGCTCCTAGATATACAGCTGGAAAGTATTCCCTTAAAGAAGCAACTACAAAGCATTTATTTTAATGTCTCTGTTTCGGCTTTGTCCGTTTCAAAGTATGTCCTCTTGGTGACAGTGCTAGGCTACAGAGTTGAAAAATTGGGCTTTGTTCAAAAATCTGTAAAAGATATAACAGGCTGGAGAATAGTATGTAGAAATCAAAGAGGTGGATGGATGTCGCTAGGCTGTTACATGTAGTGTTTCCCCATAATAAATACATGATGCGTGAAGAAAGCATGGAAGCTCCTGGATCTTTAGGGCAGAAGTCTTTCATTTGTAGTACCTAGTTTTGGTGTGAGCTTATATGTTTCTCCAAGGCAGCTTCCTGCATTTCCAAATCAGATCCATAGAAAGTACTGGAGGTTGTAGACAACAGGTAGTATAGATGCAGAAAACTATAACTATATTGACTATTATAGCTAGTGAAAGAGGCCATTATCTCAAAAGTTGGTCCTGGAGCCATTTGATTGCCCACATATAGTAGTTCCTGAATGGGACATCTAGAAAAAATGCTTGCCGATATTTCTGCATTTTGAATGTTTAAATTACTGTGTAAATACTGTTTATTTCACAGCATTCTATTTACCGTGTACCCTATTTAAAGTGTCTGTAGCCCTTCACAAAGAGCAGGGGCATGATTATGAATCAGCTGCATAATACACAAATACGTTTCAATTTCTTTTCAGCCCCAAATTTGGAGCATGTACTGGCAGTTGCAAATGAAGAAGGGTTTGTTAGACTGTATGATACTGAAGCTCAACCTACCAGCAAGCTCATCTTTAAGGGTAAATGTTATATAAAATGTGCTCTTAATTTGATGTGACAAGTATGCGACTTCCTGGAACCAAAAAAATCTTTTTGCAAGTTGTTTAAACATAAACGTGGGCAGTACTTAAATCTTTTCATATACTTTTACTGAGTCTTCTTTACAAAGAAGCAGCATGAGTGTGCTTTTACAATAGCAGTAGTAGGTGAATTGTTCTGTGTTGTTTTCATGCCTAAGGCAAGATGTTGACAAGTTTTCTGATTTCAGTGTTTGATGTTCTTTAGTCTTCTGCAAAATATCATGCTGCAATGCACTAAACTAATCTTGGCTTTTGTTTTCTTTTTAGAATGGCAGGCTCACTCAAATGCTGTATTTGACCTTGCCTGGGTACCAGGAGAACACAGGATTGTAAGCAGTCTTTTGCCATCTAACTTTATTTTTAACGCTTTGGTAACTGTGTGCAGAAAATGACTAAAGCTTTTTATTTTTTCCTCTGAAGGTCACTGCTTCCGGAGATCAGACAGCCAAGGTGTGGGATGTGAGAGCCGGCGAGCTTCTTGGCATATGCAAAGGTCACCAGTGTAGCCTCAAGTCAGTTGCTTTTTCTAGATTTGAGAAAGGTAAATGTTGATATTCCCTGTTTGTTTTTTCCTTCTTCTTTCCCACTGGCACATTGGTACTTTTGGGGCTAAAAAAGGGCTTTGGAAACTAACAGTTACAAATAGCACAGGCTGACTGAGCAGCAATCCAGCCAGTGAAGCAAAACTAACTTGTTGGAACTTCACGGTGACCTGATGCTAACATCTGCATATTTCTGATCTTGGGCAAGGTTAAAATATGATACCTACTTCCATATGTAAGTGTGTAAATACTTTTTTCATAAGCAGGTTTCTCTAGAGTAGTAGTAAAAAAAGAGCAGGAAGAGTAAGGAAAAGAGTCAAAAAGCATGGCAGAACAATGGCCTGGGTTTTGTGTTTCTAGGACTGGCATCCCAAGTGTTGGGGCAGAAGAGCCAGAGGCACATAAATAGCATTGTACTGCATTCAGTTCATTGAATTAACACTTTTGGAAGCTAATAGCACTCTTTTTCTCTCTCTCAGCTGTCTTCTGTACTGGAGGCAGAGACGGAAACATCATGGTTTGGGATACCAGATGCAACAAGAAAGGTAACTTAACTTTCAGATGTGTATTAAAAAAGCTTGGTATCTCATGTACAACTAGTACTCAGATGTACTTGTTGGACTAATGTTTTCAATTACAATATAGGCAACACTTCAGTAAGAAGAGGAGGATTCTCAGATAACAGTGTACTGCTTTAATACAGTAAAAGGATGGAATGGGTATTTCTTCTATGTATAATACATTTTTCCACTTTGTAACGGTCCTAGATTTGCAGCATGATATACATGCTGGCCTGAGAATACTCTGTGTATTGGTAAGGAGATAAGGGGGTACAGAATACCTCCCTGTGTGGGACAGCACAGAGACAGTTGGGCTGGCTGAGCGTGCTTAGGTCAGAGCCATCCGGAGGGATGAAGAAAAGCTGGGAAGGCTCCTGCTAGAGTAGGAAGGCAGGCAGAAAGTACAGGAGCAAAGGAGCTTGTGAGTGCTGGGAGCAACTGAATATATTGTGGGAACACTACTAAATGCAGGGTGAGATCATTCTGCTCCTCTCTTTCTGTTTCCTGGAGCTTTTCCTTCCCCAGTCAGGTCATGCCCTTATGCCTCTTCCCAGTCCTCTGCTCTCTCCCAGCACTTTCCTGGCCTGTGCTGCCAGAACATGTCTCACTCTTCCATCTGCCCCAGGTTCCCTGGCTCCTCAAACTGGCAAGTGGGGGGAAAAGGGAGGCTCCGCATAACTGAGTGGAAGGTATAGGGAAAAAAGTAGAAAAGTCACTTTACTCTAGTAAAGCAGTAAATTTCATAAAGTGAGAAGTAGCAGACAAAAGGCTAAATAGAAAATTATAAAATAGAGTGGAGAAGCACTGGAAACCTTCCTGTGAGTGCGGTTCTGCTCAGGATGAAATGGGTTGAATGCTCCAGACCAGGATGCATGCTGAAGACCAGACCAAGGGGTAGTGATTTCCAACAGCAGCCTGCCTAGACCAGTTTTAGTTTCACAGGCCATGCTACCTTGACCTCTGTAATTTTTTGCAATATATGCGCCTGTTTTCTACTTTGTTTTTCTCATCGGTTTCATATGTAACTAACAATTTTTGTTTTCAGAATACATTGCTGATTGTAAAAGTTAGTTTCAGCCACTTTTTAAGACTTATTCCAAGCTGATGCCTGTTTTATTAAAGTGATAGCAAAATTGCATAGAAACTATTAATTGAGATGTCTTTGATTTCTTTCAGATGGATTTTATAGGCAGGTGAATCAAATCAGTGGAGCACACAATGTGGTGGACAAGCAGACTCCTTCCAAACTGAAGAAGAGGCAGAACCTAAGAGGACTTGCTCCCTTGGTGGTAGGTATCTGGGGAACAAATGAAATGTAGGCCTCTTTTCTGAGGTCAGTGTTATGCACAGAAGTCTTCCTAAGTAATTACTGTGAGAAATATTTGGCTTGAATATGGTAAATTTATCTTTGTAGGAGTAGGTTTTTGTGTCGGTCACTTGCTATGGCTAGTTTTAGACATTGTTTAGTAGTCTAACAACCCATGTACCATCAAAGCCATCTTTGTGCAAATACCATGTGAAAATGCCATTTTTTTTCCAGAGAGGAAAGGAGTGGCCAGCATTCCTTTTTTGAGGGGGGAGATAGAGAGGACTGTAATTTTTTTTTTCTTTCTTTTTTTTCCCCCTAATTTGATCACACAAATTACTGCCTTACTGGAGTAAGACCTGGTCTTATTTAATCTATTAAACCTTATGATGAAGGCAGTTCTCTTATCTCTGACCTGAAAGATATCACCTCAAGCTGCTGCCCAAACAGTTACAGCTCAGTGGCAATTTCACTGGTGGGAGTGTTTGAAGGATTGTTGTGTCCTAAATGGTATCTGGTATTTCCAGGTTCTCCTGCCTGGCTAGGAGGAGGTTTTCTTGGTATTCACTTGGCCTTGAAGTAAGCAGCAAGATCTTGCTGACCTTGAAAGAAAATAAAGTGTTGTGTTTTTTTTCTTTTCTTTTTAAGGATTTCCAGCAGAGTGTAACTGTGGTGCTGCTTCAGGACGAGCATACTCTTATCTCTGCAGGAGCTGTTGATGGGTAAGGAGGGAGGATGCCTGCTTTTCCGTCTGTTCTGTGTGTTCTTCTTAGTGGCACAAAAAGATTGGGAGATTTTTTTCCTAAGATCACTCAGTGGCCCACAAGGCTAGAGCTACTATTAGCTAGAATCAGCAGAGCTACACTGCCAGCTCGCATTGGCAAAGCTGAACGCTGCTTCTCTTCCTTATTGGAGAGTGCATCGCCAGGACAAATTATGCATATGTTGTAAATGCTCATTTTAGTGTCTTAGCTATGAGGCAGAATGAGAGTAGTTCTTATCATCTCTCTCTATTCTCAGGGACCTATGGGACCACACATAAACAGACGACTGTTAGACAATGAGCTGTTTTGGGATGCAAGTGGGTGGTTGGTGCCTGGATATGTGTAGGCGTGCTTGAGAAAATGTTGCCTTGAGTTACAAAAGATGCATTCTTTTAGGTGCCAGATCCGTTGCAGCATCTTGGAGCTCGAGCAAGCTGTCGTATTGATTAGCATGGAGATCACCCTCTCAGAACTTGATTCTTTAGCAGGCTTTGTTTGGTCAGAGCCTTTCTGAGGCAGATAAGATTGACTCTCCTGCCTATGGCTCATGAGAGAGGCTTGCTCCTGGAGAGCAAGAAAAAACTTGAAGGACTTAATTTTTAAAACTACAAGTCAAGAGTATAAAGGCATCCTTGTATTTCCTTTTACTAGTTGAAGAAAGTTGACTTGCAGGCTCTTGTTGTATCTTGTGTTAGTTAGAGAAGACAATGCTGCTTCCTCATCCATACCCAGCAGAGCAATTGTTTTGCTTTCAGCACGTCTGTGCTCTACTTCTGCTCAGTTGTGCTCCTTGGCACTGGACACCCCTCAGTAATGAGCAATCTGTCTTCCTGTGCTCTTAGAAGGCCCTATCATCATTGCAAAAGAAATTTTGAAGTTGAAGACACTTGTGCCTTTCTATTTCAGTGTGATCAAAGTATGGGACTTGCGCAAGAACTATGCTGTTTATCGTCAGGACCCGGTGCCTTTCAAGTCTTTTTGCTACCCTGGGAGCAGTACTCGGAAACTTGGTAAGTGATTGGAGGATGTATTTGTTAAAGTGTAAAGTGAACTTAAGAAGTACTGACAGTGCCATCTCTTATCTTTTTAGCCAATTATTGATTAGACTAACAACCTCAGCAGGGTATTTTGATTTCCAATACCAAATTTTCAAGTTGAAGAGTGAAAGTGCCCCAATTGGCATCGCACCAATGATAAAAACTTGCATAAGCTTCAGCAGTGCATTTTCAGAAATGGAGATGAGGGAATAACAGAGCTCTTGAGGTAGAATTTAGCTAGTTGTTTTGATGCATGAGTAGAAATCAGATTTAACTCTTTCTTTCTATTGTATCTTGCAAAGATAACAGACTGAACTGGGTTTTTACATTATAACCTTCCAGAGTCAAGCAATACTTGAAGCTGTTGGTTATCAAAAACAATAGCGCTCTTGTTCATGTTGCTCAGTGCTTCTTTGTATCTTAATGCCTTACAATGCTCTGATGCAGCACAGTAATTCCTGATGACTTGTCTAATCAACTGTCTTGACATGGTAACGGTCAGTGTCAGTCCCAAGAACATGAGGGAAATCCTCGAGGAGCTGGTTGTGAAATAATTTGCTTGCAGGGAAAGATTTTTCTGGAACATACATCAGTAGCAAATCAGAGTATGGCTTATTCTACCAAAGCATGAAGATTTCTATTTATTTTATATTTATATTATATTATGTTTATATTTATATTACTTCTAAAATCGTTCCTGTTACCCATTTGAAACTATCAAATAAATCACTTGCCTGCTCTGAAGGTGAGATTCCTCTCTAAATATCACCCTGAATCCTCATGAGAAAATGTAGATGTTATTCTAGAAACTTTTCTTCTCCAGCAAGTGCTCCGTCAAAAAAAGAAACTTTCCAATGACAATCTCATACGTGATAGAAATGCTTTCCAAATTTCCCTCTCTAGGCATCTCCTTGAGAATGCCTGTTTTCCAAAATGTTTTTTGTGGAGTTATTTCTTATGAAGAACTTCTTTCTTTGTCTATAGGATATTCTAGCCTGGTTTTGGGTTCCACTGGTGCTAATCTGTTTGCTAATTGCACTGATGACAGTATCTACATGTTCAATATGGCAAGTTTAAGGACCACTCCAGGTAAGTATGATATCTGTGGAAATAGCTGCAAAAAACAGATGTTACAGACCACAGAAAGGCAAGTTTCTCCCTATGACAGAGAGACAGAGACCAGCTTGAACGCTTAGAAAACCTATTCCATGCTCTTATGTCTAAAGCTACACAGAAGAGAAGGCACCTGTTACTAGGGCTGTTTGTATTTTATGTTAAGCTGTCCACACAAAATTAATAGCACAAAAACTTACATAAGTGCAGATACTGGTTCATCCAGTCAGACACTAATGGTCGTTTGCATGTTGACTCTAGTTATCTGGTGAGAAATGGCTAGTGTCCAGCTGCTACGCACGTGAAGAAAGTTTGAATTTTCTGCTCACTGACAGTCACTGATTTTTCAAACTCTTTGATATGAATCCATGTAAAGTGATCACCTGATATGTTGTATTTTAAGGTGTCTTTTAAATTCGGCTTCTGCCACAGTTTCTGCGAGAAAGCATCCCCAGCATACTGTGGAGATGCTTCAGCTTTTTAGATTCCTTCCGCTCTGCATCTGTGACCTTTACATTGACAAGATGGCCTACAGCCTTTGGTACACTAAGCTGCTTTGTCACAGAAAAAAAATTTCTAGCTTCTCAGAAAGTGGCAAAACTTGTTAGATGCATTCCAGCTAGACACATGATTTAGTTTCCATTGCCTTTTCTAAGTCTCTCAGTTCATTGAAATTAAATGAACAATGTGTCCTTCTGTCTGCTCTTCAGGAAGGCAGTCTGCTGGGTGGGAATGCTTCCAGAGTCGAGAAGCGGTGCAAGTAGTAAATATTAATAGGTCGGTTGTTGAGGTTAACCCCAGGTGCCACCGCTGAGCTGTGGAAATAGGCTCACCCACCTGTCCCCCTGCAGGAGTGGGCTCTCTCCAAAGCAGAGGGCATTCCACCCTGGGCCTCCTCATGGAGCTCTTGCCTTCTGTGTGCAGGTGATAAAACCCAGTGAGCAATCTCGATTCATCCAGCTGGATGAAACATGTGCGTGCTGTTCCCGCAGAGGGCAGCGCCTGCCCGTGGGTTGGTGCTGCTCTCCTCGCTCGCCAGCTTTTATCCCGATTGTGGCTGCTCTTGTCTAGTATTGTGTCAGCTGTAGCTTGCAGGGGAATGTGAGGAAATCCTCACTGTAACAGGACTTGCTGGTAGGTCTGGCTTAGGAATGGACTTGCTGTCTGGTAACTGCTGTGCTGAGAGAGCTGTGGGTAAAAATTAAGGGATATTTTGGGGTCTCACAACTTTTCAAAGGCAGCCATGCATCCTCTGGTCTGTGAGTCACCTCCATCACCAAAACCACTATTAAAACAGGGCTGGTAGAGGGGTTGCCAGCCCTGCCTGGTGCTACATCAGGAAACTCACTGTTTCTGCCCCAATGAGAGGATGGGACATGGTACGGCTGAGTGCTTTAGATCCACACTCGGTTCTTGTGCTGGCTGCCAGCTCTTCAGGTCCTTGCAATAGGGGGAACGACAGCCATTCGGAGCAATGGTTTCAAGGCTTTAGCAAACACTACTGAGGCTTTAAATACAGGCAGCCGGCGAGCGTGGCTGACACGATGCAAGTTTTGTTGACAAAATAAAGATGCTGGCAGCAGGAGGAAGGAGCAGCAAGTGCCTTTGTTGTTGCCTGGGTGGAAGAAGGCCCTTGCTATGTTTTCCGTGCGACTGCCCTTGTTAATGTAGCAGGGCTGGTGATGGCAGCTGAGAGAGGAGGAGACAAGAAACCTTAACCAGAGTAGTGGGGCAGCTCAGGTGATGTCTCGGACTGCTTGTGATATGGGTAAAGCTAAAGCTTTAATGAAACTGCCACTGCTTCCTAATGCTGTGGAGAGAGCTGTTGCTTCTTTTGGGAAGTCTGAAGGGCTCCAGTTGAATAATGAAAACTCCCTGCTGCCGGAACCCAAGCCCCAGAGTGAGGGAGCAGTGCAACCACTTTCTCCAGAGGATATGTGGCTAGGCAGGAAAAGCCTGTAAGATCAGCCCTCCTTGCGCAACTGACTCCACGGCTGTGCATTGAGTGGGGCTTTTATTTTCTTTTTTTTCTTTTTTCTTCACAGTAGCCGTTTTCAGTGGGCACCAGAACTCAACCTTTTATATCAAATCCAGCATCAGCCCAGATGACCAGTTCCTGATCAGTGGCTCGAGTGACTGCAACGCGTACATCTGGAAGGTGAGGCAACTAGGAGAGACCCAAGCATGCAACCCAGAGCTGCTCTGCTTTTTGGTTTCATTTGCTTTTCATGTTCATGTAGGACGCTCCCTGCCTCCCACTCCTACTCAAAGCAGCGTGGGGTTCGCTCCTGGCATGTTGTGCCCAGAATGTGTTTGTTGCTGTCAAGGCTATGTGTAACTGTTTAATGTAAAACAGAGCTAACCTACTGCCATCAATACGTCTCTCTCCACTGCTGCTTATTCCAAGTTGCTGATCTTAATCTGGTTTTAATGGGCATTAAAATCCTCTTTCAATCCTGTTGATTCAGCCAGCTATGACAAGTAGACAGACAGTTCTTGGTTCATATTTAGCAATGGAGCACATTGGTAGAAATATAACAATTTAATTGTTTTAAAAGACACTCTTGCCCCCCACCTCCCCTTTTCCAGCTCTTGCTTCAGACGTAGCTTTTTCTCATGCTTAATTTACAGTAGTTAAAGCCTTTGTATTACAGGAAGGTCTCAGCAAGAGCCTTCAGCAAAATTCCAAAGCACCGTCTGACAGCTGAGAGGCTTCGTCACTTGTCATCTTGCACTGACATGTAGGAAATGTAAATGTCACCAAGTTAATAGCAGGGACTGCAGAACAAGGCATGCTTCAAGTTCTCTTCTCCATACTTGACAGCTATATGGGAACAGAGTAGACTTCTTATTGAAGTAGAATAGACAGAAACCACAGTTGACCGCCTTTTTCAGGTTTGGGGTAATTTTTAGGAAATGCCAACTTGTTTACCCCTTTCTTGATAAGTTTGAAAGTAAAATACAAGCCTTTCAGAGCAGAGGGTCAGCCTGCTGAGGTTGTGGTTTGAGCATGTAGTCTCTTTGATTTGGAGAACACTTCTAAGCAGTTAGATTGCTTACTCAGTAGTAGCAGGAGTGCAGTAGCACGGCTACTCCCATGGCAAGTGGTGTAATTTTAACCTTCCTCATGTTCTGTGCAAATTCAGCAAAAATACCTGTGCAAACTTGAGTTGCGCATCCTGCATTTATGTGCTTTGATGCTTTCATAGAACACAGGCTGGGACTGGGTTGAGAGAATTCAAGGATGTCATTACATCCCAAAGTTTAAGCATTTAAGCACGTTTAAAATGCATTTGTGTACAGAAGGTTTCTGTTGCTATCACATATGAGTGACAGATCATATTGCATATTTATTAAATAAATCATGAGATGATTACTTTTATTTTACTCCCATACTCATGTTAGAAAGTGGGACTTCCAGCAAAACTGTCTCATTTGAGATCTGTCATATACAGAGACTTCTTAATTTGTTTTAAATGTTGGCAGTTTTTACTGACTCTGAAACATATGTGTCTTTTCCTGGGATGAGGACTTACTATGCTGTAAAAAAAAACGTGGCTAGATATTGCATGAGCAATTAACAGGTAATTTTGGAAAGAACTTAATGAAGAGTGCTAATTTTCCATATCTAGAGAGGAATGAAACACAGAGCAAGATCGCATCCACCCAGATTATTTCTTTGAGAAACTTCTGCAGCAGTGCTAAGTTGTGTTTGGGTCAGCAATTCCCAAGGAACACTGGCTAGAAGTTATTGCTGACGAGGATGCTGTTTCAGTCTGTTTCCATATATAAATCACTTTCAGGCAATGAACACTTGCTTTACTGTGTTGGGGTTTTGGTTTTTTTTAATTATTAGTCCATTGATTAATGAACTGACTCTTGAAGAACCCTAAGATTATAAAAGCCAGAGAACAGAGATGTTTCTCTCGACAACAATAGTACCTAGCTGAGATATCCTTTAAAGACATATACTTCCATTATCCTTTGAATCCTTTGGTGTGGACCACTCCAAGGTGACCATATTAAGTTACCCTTTGGTCTGTTCCAGCATTGGGATTGGAGTGCTTCTTTATCGTGTGGTGCATAAAACTATATACACCATTTTATGCTGAATCTTGAAGATGGATTTAACAGCTGTTTCAGCGAGTGGAGTAACTAATAAAGTCTCATTTCCTAGGTTTCTCTTTTTAACCTTTCTACAATAGCTCTAACTTCCTCACCAATATCCTGTCAAATCAGGCAAAAAGCAGCATGTGCTGTGGCTAATCCTGATTTAACATGCGCAGGCTGGCCAACTGTCTTCTGCCACACACAGTAGACACAGCTATAACTATGCATCCTCCTTTAGTTCACAATAATATAAGTTGGGTGTAGTTAGTTTAATTTACACTAGTATAGTGTAAAAACCGCAAGAGTAATTCTCTCCTCCTGCTTTCCTTTCAGCAGTCAGTGGCTACTGGACCGCTATTGTGTCTGTTAAGTGTGTACAGCAAGACTGCTATTAAATGTAAATGAAGGTGCTCTCTGCACCAAGATCTCCTGTTGTTTATTCCCTAAATAGGGATTTAGTTTCCATGGTATTGCATGTTTTGGCAGAGAAGGGAATACTCTGACCAAGGCATTTAGAGGATATTTAGTCAAGTGATTGCCTCTGCTAAGCCAGGAAAAAAAAAAGCAGCCTGTTAAGATGAACCTGTTTGTATCAGACAAACTTTAAGATCTGAAGCTGGATATTCAATTATGGTTTTGCAGGCTGTTGTAGGAGGTGATCCACAAGAGAAAAACTTGTGTGTAAATCAGAAGCATTCCCCGATGTGTTGCATCTTCTTTTGATATCTATATGTAATGTCTACTCCTTTTCCCACACAGTAAAGGATCTGTTCATTCACTTAGTCATTTATGCAAATCCCCTTGATAAATCCCCCTTATAATGTCACATCAATAATGGTGACTCATAGCTCCAGAAAGGATTGCCTGCTGAAAGCATGCAGAACTTGGATATAATCTCTGTGTGTGTGTGTGTATGCGTGCGTGTTTTCTTCCTTGGGCCACTTAATGCTAGTTTCAGCTGTATCTGTCGCTTACATGAGCTGTAATCAAAGCTTAATAGTAATACTGTAGAACAGGATTTTTATGAAGGGTGTAAGAGAAATGGAGATCAGTTTAATGAGCATGAGTGGTTTAGGGAGCTTTTTTATGAACTCTTAAGAGGGTCTCTGGTCCAGCTAGTTGGCTGGAGGAGTACAGGCACTTGGCACAAATGCCAGTTCTGATGCCAGTGAAGGTTGGTGGCGGTTTTATTTTTTTAATAAACCATTGACCTGTGATTGGGACATTTGTCAAATGGCAGCAGAATATATTTGCCTATTCTGATTCAAAGTATGAGCTTCCCAAACTTTTAAGCATCTTACCTAGAGCAGGTAGAGGTACTTAATATAGTAAAACGCTTATGTTGTGTTTTGGGCTGACAACTCTGGAGGCAGAAATCCTATGTGTAGCAGGAATTGAACAAGTGTTTCCAGGCAAGTCAGTACATCTCAGTGCTGACCAGCTGCTTCACCTGTAGAAATGAAACATGAACTGATTCTTAGGGCTCCATGAGTTTTTGCCTCATGATGACAGGCTGAGAGCATTTGATTTATCTGTCTCATATAGGAAAGATGGAAAGTATTCATATGCTTCACAGGTGGGTCATGAGGTCATTACTTAGTGATGTATATTTGGCTGTGGGGCTTCTGATTGTATACTTATTTTTCTATGACATTTGTAAGGTTTCTGAGCCCAGTCTTCCTCCACGGATACTCCTTGGTCACTCTCAAGAAGTTACCTCTGTTACTTGGTGTCCTTCAGACTTCACTAAGGTTTGTTTTCTGGAAAATTGTCTTTCCCATGAAACAATAGATGTGATGTGGCAACATCTGCTTTCAAAATCCAGCAGTATTTGTTTATTTGGGGGGAAGTTTTTAGTAAGTAATTTCTAAAAATGTTCACTTGAGGGGGGCGGTAAACCAAGCTTGTCACATGAGTATCAGAACTTTTTCATTATTTTCAAATAATTTAGGCTATTTGAACCTAGGAAATTGCAAATGAACAAAGACCTCTTCTGATGAGAGCTTGTGACACTATCTGTAAGAGACAAAACTGTGAAACCATTTAATCGGGGCTTTCATAAGCCAAAAGCTTGTTTTGTGGTTCCATGCTTCCAGCTTCCTTATCTGTCTGACTGTTGATACACCTGCTAGTCTTGTACAGAGCAGCAAGAAGTTTTGAATGCCCTTTAAAAAACATGTGGACTCTTTTCATTGTGACCTTTTTTCAAAATCTGAGCTGTTTTTATGACATATTTGTGTGTGTACACCCAAAAACCTACAGTGAAATTGGGTCAGTAATTATGCACCAGGTATCACTAGAAGAGAACTGCAGTAAGAGGTTGGCTGTAATGACTGGCCTAGCTCAAGATCAGAATAACCCTGAAAAATCCTAGACCGTGTCCTAATAATAGCCAGAGTTTCTTTCACCCCACAGTATGAAGCAAGTCAGCCACTTTCACTAGCTTGCCCTATAGCACTGGGTCTTCAGAAAAGCGTAGCAGTATAGGAGGGTGGGAGTCTTGCAGGCAAAGAGAAGGAATGGTTCTAGTTGTGTAAGATGCACGAAAATATGTTAATTAGCATTTTAGATGAAATCTGTGATCTAGAGGTAGCCCAGCATCCTGATCATGATGTGTTGGAAAAGCAGACCAATACAGCCTTTAAAATCGTTACTGACACAGGTAAGAAATAGTCAGCCATTGTACAGATGCCGAAGCTTGAAGAAAAGTGGAAAATGTGGTGCTAAAACAGGTCAGGAAGCTGTTTGGAGTGATTTGAGAGGCAACGTTGCTTTCTGGAGGGATAATATTGGTGTCACAGAGATCAGAGTAGAAGCAGTTTCCCACCCAGATTACTATGAACTTTGGCCACAGCATTTCCTTTTTCTCGCTGCTAATTCCCATGCAAGTCACCAGCTAATCTGTCCAAAGGCAGCCATAAAATGTGGGCTAGGTGGGTTCTGCTGCTTCTTTGGACAAGATTCCACAGGGTGATGCTGCGGCGGGAATCTAGACCAATGTTTCTATCAGAGTTGGTTTCTCTGTCAGATACTGCTGACATCTGACTCTGAAGAGATAGCACTTCAGGCTGGTGCAACAGCCTTCCAATGTCACCTTCTCAGTGTGTTGCAAATGTTCGTCCCCAAGCAGAAGAGGTCTTGAGTAATAGAGATAGACCTAGATGCAGGTGCAAAAAGCAGCATGGCTGCTTTTGTCTACTGAGTGCTTGAAATCTCAAAATATGCCCTGGCCCCTCCTGAGCAGACTGCTGTCTGTTATGGAGCTATGCAAGGCACACAGTTACTGGTGATTGAGATTTCTCTAGCAGAAAGACATGAAGGCGGCAGCCTTGCCTGCTTTAAAGCAAATACTGCACTCTAGTAAAGCAATGACAGAGAGTTGGCTTGTTTTGTTTGCTTTATGGGCGAATCTTGTACCCTCTCAACCAGGCTTCTCCCTCATTCATATTGGCATGGTGTGTTGGGTGCAGCTGTTCTAGTTCACTTGGCCAGTGATCCCTAAGATGTGCCCTGGTTACTCCAACCAACTAATTTATACTGTAGATTGCCACATGCTCTGATGACAACACTGTGAGGATTTGGCGCTTACGACGTTGTTCTGAGGAGGAGAAATCAGCATTTAGCAAAACCAGCTTGGTGGGCTGGGTCAGTCAGAAGAAACCAGAAGAACAACGTGGAGCAGGTAAGGCCCCTGAGCTGAGATATCTTGCTCTGCCACATGGCTTCTGAATTTTGGCTGTTCTCTGCACCAACAAAAACCTTTGGCTTGTCTATTAATCTTCTATTTTTTTCACATTAGGCAACAATTCATATAGCCAGACAAACACTTCTACTTGTAAATACTTCTGCCACAAGGCAAGCTGAAATAGCTTACAAGTATGCTGAAGTCTGTATGACCAGATCACAAAGCAAATATTCATTAATACAGCTTGTTGGGCAGCCAGATCTCCAGTGGGTATCAGCAGGGTTCAATAATTGAACAGGCAAAGGAGTTCTCATGTGTGCATGCACTGTAGCAACAAGTCACACTTTTTTTTAATATCAAATAACTAAGAACAGTAAGATCATATGCTTTTTCCAGTTTGCTAGTTTACCCAGTAAAGGGCTGACGGCACATATACAGCCTTGGAACTCTGAACTGTTTCCTCCTGGCCAGTACTTGAATTTTGCACAGATTTCTTTGCTGCTGCTATCAATATTACATCTCTTTCTTCAGCTTCATACAGAGGTACTGTCTATACAGACGAACGCCACGTAGTGAAAGTACTTTAAAAATGCCTGTAGACAATCATGATGTGATCATATTGTTCCAGAATTAATCAGTAGCATTCATCTATTCACATGTAAATGCTAGTTAACAAATGCAATACCTTTCTACAAAGCCTAGGTGAACAGACAAGCTGTGCAGCATGCTCTCACAGCTAGCGAGCAGATCCGGGCTCAATAATGAATCTACTCACTGGACAGTACCCTAGACCAGAAGAAAGGAGCCCTGCATCATAGCACTACTTTCACTTGTCTGAAACTTGCATTTTGTTACACTAGAGTAGGTGAAAGGAGAATAACCCCCCCCCCAAACTGAAATAAGATGAACTGCTCTGTAGAGTAGCTCTGAAACTAATACAATAGCTTCCTAGCAGCTGCTGGTGTGACTTCCTGTGTTCCACCTATCTTTTCTAGCAAGCCTCCAAATGAATTTCACCTTGGCTAACACAAATAAAGGCTGAAGGTCTCCAAATCCCACTGATGGGATAACATTACCTCTAACCTTTTGCCAGTGAGTAACAGTCTTGCCGGAAGTTTGCAGAACAATAGCAGGGAGAATGCCAGGTCTGCTCCATAGCTGGTAAATGGTTTGCGTACACACACACTCTGGTTCAGAGAGAGCTCAAAAATCACTTTGCGTACTAGTTTCAGCAAAAGAGAAGCAAGCATAGGTCTAGTGCAGAAGCCTGAAACCTAAAGTAGCTTGTACACTAAAACTTTACAAGTCAGCTTTGGCAATTCTACTGGAAAAATAACTTATTTCTCCTTGCTCTTGCTGCATTAAAGTAACACAGGAGGGAAGAGGAAGTACACAGACACTGCAAACACA
>NW_009619011.1:37408-48260 GCF_000690535.1 Cariama cristata | reverse complement strand
CTGCTGACCTTGGCTCTTGAACACAAAGCAAGTGCTGTTAGAATATAGGAGTTATCTGCAGAGACTGATTCAGAGCTGGCAAGCTAAGTACTATTTCAGACCTGTTGGGATGAGATCTAGGTAGTTCCCCACCCATTTATGTGGAACAAATTGTGAGACTGAGGTTGTGTGTTGACTGTTGACCTATATCATCAAGTGTAGCAAGCAGAGTTTCCTCTTCTTTGGAAATTATTTTTGTGGTTTCCCTAAGTTGCACTACTTTCTCTATGTTTTTGTGTAACCAAATTTCTGGAGCAGGCCTGTGCATGGACAATTTGTGACTCTTAAATCTGGAGATTGACAATATCACTCTAGACAATTTGTAGCAGAGAAGTAGGAAACATCTGAAATAACGTGTTTTGGTGTTATGCAGGTTGACTGCAGGTATTTACAGTATTGTACTACATGCAATGGCAGCATAAATGGAAACAGCTTGGAACTGGATTATAGAAGCCTGAATAATGCATGCAGTCTTGCAAAAAAGCCTAGTCTTTGTATTCTTTATCTCAAGTTTGGGGATGTTTCTCAAGTTTGAGTTTGCTTCTTGCCATGACACCCATCCAACTCTCAGGATAGTTTTTTTCCCTTATCCAGTGTCTCCACAGTATAACTTTCAGACTATTTTGGGATTGAGAGTGCTTATATCCAGCTAGTCATGCAATATTTCTGTTATGGGAATTTGTAGATGGTCATTAGGAATCAAGAGTTGCTGAGCTTGCTACTTCTCTTCTACCTCTAGGAGCTTAGATTTTTAAGTGCAACTAATTCCCCAGCTGAGATATTATTGTCTTGCAAGTGCTCGTTAAAGTAAAGATTAGGAGAACCACTCTTGGCAGTTACTTTCTTAGTCCAGATTGAAGCAAGTTGTTATGAAGTAGCGTATTTTATCAGGAAAGGAGCCTTTAACTCTGTTTTGTGTATTAGAGTGATTTGTGGTGAGATCTGTTAATATAGGACCCTATTTAATTTTGCCCTGATGCACCAGCACTTGTATTTTGGATACTGGATAATACAGTAAAAGGAAGGATTGAAAGAGGCTTAGTATGGTATAGAATCAGTCCTGTAGGTGCTCACTTGACATGTTATTTGTGAGGCAGCCCAGTGTCCTAAAGAAAATGGCAGGTTATTCACACTAGACTTCTCATTGTTCTAATGAAGTGCTTTATAGTACAGTGCTAATGCTGAGAATTAGGAGTTCAGATTAAACCCCTGCTATACAGAAAAATATTTAGAGCTTTTATGCTCAGCAGTGGAAATGCATAGAGTAACTGAGGTGCTATCCTATTTAGTTGCATCACCGCAAGTTAGATGAATGATTAAGCAAGCATCTAACAAACCCGCTAATGTGTTCTCTGTTGGAGGGTGCCAGAAACAAAGTAATAAAAAATATAATTAACCTCCCTCTCTAATATTGCTGCAGACTAAGATCTTTGCTATATATGATTCTCAGTGTTACTAGTGAGGTCCTTATGCCCCTGCTTATGTTTTAAGAAGCTGGGTATTCAGAACCTCTTTTTTAAAAGCAGGGCAGTTTACATCTTGGCTAGTGAGCTCAAAAGCCACTGTGAAATATCTGTTTGGGAATCATTTGTTTTAAAGAAATAACTACTACAGTGACAGATTTTATTTTCTTTGGAATTTAAGTCCTTGTTCAGGAGATGAAGAATTTCTCTCATTTCCCTGGGTGTGGTAAATAACTACTGTCTTCATACTAATATAGCATTGCAGAAAATCCTCCAGCAAAAAGACAAGAGAATGAAAGTATGTCCTTTACTTTTCTCACTCTTTTTTTTAATCTTTAAAATACGCCGCTATTAACACCTGATTAGGAGCATTATTCATATGGTAGGGCATTATAGCATAAGGTTTCCTTGGTATTGTAATTAATTGTGGAACCTGCTTACAGTACCTTTGTCCTTCCACTTGGTTATGCGACCATTAAAGACGGTTGTGCAGGTGGGGACCAGCTTTGCTCTCGGGCAGCATCTCAGCACAGAGCTGCCTGGACCGAACCACTGCAAGGCTTCCAAGCAAGGCTAGATAAAATTGGAAGATTCAAGATTTGTCTGTCCGTCAGTCCTTTGGCTGTAGCTCATGTAAGAATGCTCATTACAGAAAGGATAGGTGTCAGACATTACACAAACATACTGTATTATACTTATCAATATGATATAGGATTTTACATAGGACTTGTACCAGTTTAACTGAAATTTCTGCAACCTCTTAATTTAAAAAGGTATGTCTGAGAAGCAGGGTCAGCACTGAATTCATCTCCTAGTTGGAAGGGCTGTTTATAAAAGGGCTGTCTTTAATCTGCTGTTCTGTGTTCCACACCAAACTACTTATTTCTCCCCTAATAGGACCGCCTGCCAGCCCACAGAGTACTCCTGCCAAGGCCTTCACAGTGGGCAGCCCGTGCATTTCCTCGCCGTGGCCGGCTGCCTGTGCTCCCATTTATTCTGGAGACCTTCCTCTGTCTACAAACACTCCGACAGGCGCTCTCAAAACCCAGACAGCCACAGCCTGCACCCCAGCCAAGCAGAGTGGAGCCAGCCCATGCGCTTCTCCCAAACTGATCCCTTCCTCCAAAATGACCATTAAACATTGGGTTACAAGGACTCCGTGCTCTTCACCTCCAGAAGTGGGGAAAAAGGCTCCTTCTCCTAGAAAAGCCCTGGCAGAAGTCACCCAAGGTCTCCTCGAAGCCACTTGCCCTCCTAAAGCCCCATACTCGCAGTTTGAAAAGCGTGCCAAGAGAAGGCTTGACTGCAGTAAGGAGGACAACGCAGGGCAGAAGTGTCTGCAGGCTTGTAGCTGTGTGACTGAACTGGACCATGCAGCTAAGAAATCCAAGCTTAATTTATGTCACTTGGCTGCAGACCAAAAAGCTTGTGATGAAGGTTCTCTCAGCCTGGTTGACTTGGATAACAACCACGAAGGCTCCAGCCACAGCCCAAAAGAACCTTCCTTTTCTGGAAGCCATATTAATCCATCGGGTGTTCAAACTCCCCCCCATCTTTTCAGGTCTCCATGCGGGAGAGACACTGAGGTAGTAGATAAAGAGAATAGTTCACCTGAAAGAAAAAATTGGTTGTCTGCTCTGGGAGAGAAGCTACGGACTGGCAGAGCTGGCAGCCATAGCGCATCAAACAGCCCCCCGTCATCTTGCAGTCCTGGTGCCAAACGACAAGAGCCTGTGGCAGCGGCCACTTCACCAAAAACTGTAAGTAGGATGGTCAGTGACAGTGGTCATGAAAGAAGTTACACCTAGCTGCTAGTCTCCCCTTGTTTGTACTCTCCTGCTCAGGCATTCAAAGAATTATCTGATCCCTTCAATTATGGACAAAAGGGAAGATTTCTGGCCTAATAAGCAAGATACATACATGAACGCTATTATCTACTAATCCCCTCCATGCAGGAACAGAATTTTTAGGATGGTGATGTCCCTTATCTTAAAGGGACTTAGGGCACACAGGAGCTCAGAGATCCTCACAGTCTTCAGCTGGATGTTTGAAGGGTGTAGCTGTCATCTGAAATACAGCTCTACTCTGAGAAGCACGCTAATGACAGCACCTTTCCTGGCAGATCTACTGTTTATGTGTTCACCATCACATCTGCCTGTTTATGTTACTGGAAAGCCACTTTAGCATTGGAAGAAAGAGCTAAATTCTATTCTAGCCCAGGTAGTAAAAGAATTTGTTACCCATGTTAAAACCATGGGGCTAAATAATGCCTTCAGTTCCTTCAATTGAAAACTAGCAGAAAACAAAGGAATTGTAAAAGAGTCAGAGGGCAGGATTTGACCTACATAATCCTACTTTTGATGTACAGGAAGCCTGGCACAGAGCTCATCCTAGGATCTGAAAGTTAAGCTTCTAAAGCAGCTAAAAAAGTTGGCATGAGTGCATGAGGGTTTAACATGCAAACTGACAAATGATAATGACATTTTTTAAAAGAAACCAAACTTGACTCGTCTCTGAAACTGAACTCCAAGTCCTACAGTGTCTTTTACTGGGTCTTATTTCAGTAAATGTTAGGTAGATTTTCAATCATCAAATTTTACTTGTATTCTCAATTGAATATCTGATGCTAGAAGTTGTTGCCATCATTAAGGCTTATTTTGATATCTCATTTCTTAGCCAGTTTCACCTCTTCCAGCACTTCTATTGGATATGAAGTGGGCAAGCCACCACTCCATAAGTTATGCATGGCAGCTGAGCTCTTCATATTGTGGCTGTACCAAGAAATCTTGGTTATAGGAAACCTACAACTACTTGTGCTTTATGGTGTACATGTTTAAACACAAGAGAGAAATATTTGCCCTGGAGAGAGATTATTATAGAATAATTACCTTTCCTGCCCAGCATGCTCTAGTTCAGATTTCAGGATGCCCCTGTATTGTACTCAAAGCCTGAGGCAGTGCCTGGAATACCAGCAGCATTCATTGATCTGCTACGTCTTGGAAACCTTCAGCTCTCTTTGCTGCAGGGAAGCTGAAACTGCAGCCAGAGTGCTTTTCTTATGGCAGTAAGACAACCTTAGGTTTTACCCAGTGTTTCCTGTAGGTAGTAAGCCTCTTATCTGCGAGACAAACAGATTATAGTAAAGAACCTTTCATTTACTATCTTAGTTGGGAAGCTAAACAAACTGGAGCAGTGATGGAGGGGAGACTTTAAGACTCCTGCAGCATATGAACTGTTAACCTAGAAACGTTTCTTGTTGGTTTTGGTTTTTTTCTTCCTAGGCTGTAACCACTTCAGTTTCCATGAGGAAGATCTGCACTTACTTCCACAGAAAGCCACAGAACGACTGAAGCAGCACGCGGCGGTTGCACCTGACGGATGTTGACACTGTGGTATCAAGACCAGATTTAGCAATGCCAACAATGATGCACCGAGGTTACCCAGTTTGTTGTCAGGCATTCATAAACTTGGGGTTTTATTCTTCTGTTTTTAAACCTGTTAACAGCTGAAGTCAGCTGAGTGTGGAAAATCTACACAATACTTACTCATGGTCTTACTGACTTTGGATGACAGAATTTTTTAACAAAGAAAAATAGAGTATTTTTTACATGGCAACCGTTATAGTCCAAAGACAGCGACAGCTCTGCTGTGCATTGTTGACAGGCACGTATAGCTTATCAGTTTCTGTTACTAATCTGCCATTGAAACTTCCTCTGCTTAAGAATAAAGTGTAAATCATTACACCCTCCTTAAAAGCAAATGTTGGAATGTGTATAGAGAAGCTTATTGAGGTAAATCTGAGCCCCTTCACGCCGAGTGGCATTTCTGTAGCTATTCCTCAAGTCCCACAATGACTACCCACTTCCAGCAGGGAAGTTATGAATGTGTTTAAGTAAATATAAAAGACTTTTAAACACCCTTTGTCCATCCATTGGTGATTATAGTCTAAGAGGAGACAAAGTATAATGAAGTACATAATGCCTATAATGCCTGTACACCTCTTGCGATCCCCTTTCTTCTCCCAGTCTGGAAACTTCTGTATTTACTGAGTTAGCTGGCTTTTGAACCGTCAGCACTACAGCTGTTGAGGCCAACAGCTTGTCACTTCTCTGAAATAAAATACTGGCAAGGTGCATTAGGAAAATTAGTTTGATCTATTCCAAACAGGCATCCCATAACAGCTGGTTGCTCAGTCACCTCTTACAGATTCAGCCTGCAGCAAAGGCATTAATAACTACTTATAACATAACTTCATAACACTTTTGTAATACAGTATTCATAAAATAGTAGCTATTTTACTTAGCTAAATTGGGGAAGGGGCACTTGACATTTTAGAAAGCACTTGACAGAGTTTACATATTAATATTAAATGCTTTGCCATTGTAAGTTGTCACTGATGCTAACAGAACATCACTGAAATGAGATCACTGTCCTGCTGGCTAATGATACTAACTCCTCAGTCAAGCTTTCCCCAGGGGAAGAAGTAGTAGTAGAAGATCCTTATCTTAGGTTGAAGCATTTACTCTGTATAATAGTTTCTATGAACTTTAAAAAACAAAAAAACAAAAAAACAAAAAAAAACCCACACAAAATGAAACCAAAACAAACCTCTGAATCCCCGTTAAGTTTTTCTGCTGCAAAAGAATTGAGTTATTTGAAGGGGATGCGATCCAACTAACTCATGTTTTCCATCTGAAATTTTCACACCTACTTTACAGTAGTATTGAATAGTATGGGAGCTGAAAGGAATTAGAGAAAAACATGCTGGTTTGTATTTTATGTTGTAGATTGTATTTTGCAAGGAATTAAATGACTTGAGAGAAACTGGCTTTTGTGAAAGGTCTCTTACAGCTACAAAGCAAAAGTAAATGTGTAGTGTGCTTTTTTAAAAAAAGAAAAGCAGTCATCAAGTTGCATCTTTTAGCAGGAGCACTCCGGTAGGTATATATATGCATTTTTTTATAGTTCTTGTTTTAAAAAATGGATTTTTAAAAAGTAATTATCTGAATAGATCTAGTATCTTGGGCAAAACAGGAATATAAGAAATCTGTTATTTTAATTTTAACCTACTTCTGGATATTGAGGTAGATGGAAGTAGTAGAAACATAACCTAAAATAAGTAGGTTTGGGATTGAATTCTGTCTTAATTTTAATTATTAGAGCAACTGTGTAGGGTACAACCTGCCTTGCCTACAGCTGGTTTTTCATGCAGGATTCTTCCATGCAGTTTGTAAATAACAGGTTGCAGAATAAGGACATGTGGACCCTATTGAAGTACATCAGAGTCGTCAGACATTTCAACAATAGGATTTCATGTTCCTCCGCTTCTTTCACAATATTTTCCTCCTCCAGAAATGTTCTGCAGCCAAACCAGTATCTCCTATATCTTGTAAATGGCTACCTAGAGATGATTTACACTAATGGGTTACCACTTGGATGAATAATACTGTGTGGGGATGTGAGGTTTTCTCTGTTCAAATAGTGCCTGTTTAGTGGAACAACTTGTTTTATGGAGCACCAGGCATAATTTCTTTCATCTTAAGCTGACATCAACCTGGTTCAGAGCCTAGGAGAATTAACTGAAACTGATATTCTTCTGTGTCCAACTGCCTTGACCTTATCATGATAAAATCAAGATTGCAAAAGCATAAAAGAACTGCTGATACAAATCGTATGTCAAGTGGTTTAAGGTAACCAGGGCTGTCTTTACCTGAGACATTTGCTGAACTAAGCATCCAAAGAACTGAGCTCTTGTTTTGAGCCAGCAAGCTACAGCACTGAATTACCTTTCCTTCTAAAGGATTTACAGAAACTCTGCACTCCATGTTTTATAATCAAATTAAGCCTTTTGAGATATTATTCCCAAATCCTAGGTATATATGTAAATCCCACCTTATATATCTCAGGTTTTTCCATGCAGAGGATACTGCTTACTGATGTCTTGTCTCTGTCCTCAGTGTTTACCTCCTAATTGCCAAGGGGGATTTGGAAATGACCACAGCAGTTTATGACGGTACTACTTCCAACAGATGTTACTACTGCTTTATTGGAAGTTATGCCTCTTGCTGCTCAGCTATGAGCAGTCAACCAGTTTAGTTTGATAGCAGTTTGACAGTGACTTCAGCTAACCTGGCTTGGCAAAACTGAAGAGGCACTCCCAGGATCTGTACAGATGCAAAGTCAGCAAGCCTTGGCAAGCATCTCTTCTTAAGAAGTCCTTGGAGAAACTAACTACAAAGAAAACCAAAAATTTAATTGCCTCAGTTCCCTGACTCAGCAGCTAGTTACGCCAAAACTGTTGAGGGGACAGACGTGAGGGTGTGGGAACAGCATTGCCACTGAGGGGACTGTTCTGTCAAACTTCTCTCTTGATGTGTAGAGTTGGTAGGTTCTTGTTGGTCAGGGAGAGCTAAAGTCTTCCTTTGGCACCATTGTTTCTGCAGCCATTGAACGTGGCTGAAATCTCCTGGATGGTCCATCTTACCTTTGCGTGTCCACACCACCCTATATACTGACCTACAGAGGTTAAAGAAAAACACACTATTGTGGCATTGAAAAATGTTCTAGGTGCTATCTGTGTATTTCTTAACAAGTTTTGTTTAGAAATAGATGCTTTCCAGCCAGGGAGTTACCAAAAGCATTTGGTAACTGGCTAGAGGTATCACCATATTCAAGGGCTGACGTGTAGGCCTTGCATCCAGAATGCCTCTTAAAGAGGTTCCTCAAGGTCAAAGATTAAGAGCTTTTCAAAGCCAATACTGGTTTGGCAGTAAATGGGAAATAGTGTTCATCTTCAGATCCACTACAATCAAATTTCATCCTTTCCCTCCTGAAGCCGACCTAAACAGTTTTCCAATTGAGTGGAAATTATCGTTGTCTCTTTCTCTACACAGAAAACCAGAACACAGTGGCTTGCTTTTTTTCTTGCTACTATACAGTGTCTATGTGTCATCCTTCAGAGCATAGCTTTGACCATAACCAAGTGCTCTCCATTTGCCCTGCACAAAATGCCAGATACGATGCAAAGCAAGGACAAGAAGAAAGCAGACGTGAAGGAGCCCATAGGTAATTTCTTTTAAAATAACTTAAGGAGAAACATTCCATGTAAATTGTTTTATGGAAATATGCACAATGATACAAGGACAGAATGCACCCGAAGGGCAAAAGCAAAATTATAATCAAGGATTACCTTTCATTTTTAAGCCTCAATCTGAATTATATATTTTTTTAATCAGAATAAGTACCTTTCCATCTTAATTTGTGCATTATGGAGAAATTCCAGGGACTAAAAGTACAGCTAGATTACAACAGGAAGACCCATTACTCCAGGCTTGTGCAACTAGAAATAGACTTAAAGATCAGAAAATATTGTGTATAATGAAGTCCAAATACCCTGTCTTAATAATTTCAATAGTATCTTTAGCTTGGTTTAAGCTACAGCAGTTCTTATTTTTGAAGTTGTTCAGTCTCGATTTAAAGGCTTCAAGTGATATCAGATCCATTACAGTTGTACATAAATTATTCTAGAGGTGAAATGCTGTGAAAAGACTCTGACTGACTTGCATTTTTAATTTGTTACGCTTTGTCTCACCTATTAGCTCAGATTATTCACTTTTTTGTCTGGGTTAAAGATATTTCTACCACTATAGATCTTTTATCCAATACGTAGGAAGCCCAGACATGAGACTGAACCACCTCTTGTTCTCCTCTTTCATGAGCTAAAGAGAGTCTAAGTACAAACCCCCAACTATTTCTCAAGCTTGAGTAAAGCAGCTAAGGAAGTGCTCCATTCCTTCACATTAAGGTGCCACAGTGGCAGCTCCGCTCCTGTTAACAGAAAGCCTCTCAAGGACTCAGCTTTATGATTTACCTCTCCCCTCTTGTCTAAAGAAGATTGGCTGAATCATTAGCTAAAGTCTCTTCAACCATCCACTTCTGTACCATGCCTGGATTTTTTTATTTGGGTCATAAATTATGTAACTTCCTGGTTGCCTCCTAAGTGTGCTCTCACATCGTGTTGTTGTGAGTATAGCAGAGGAGGAGATGGACACAAATCCAAGCAGCAAAGACTAAGCTGACCTAATAGACCTGATCATTCTCACATCAACTACCTATAACTGCAAAAAAAATTCAGTATACTCTTGTTTGGTTGGGGTTTTATCCTTCTGTTGTAACATCATTATGATAAAAATCTCCGTTTATTGATCTATCCCTGTTCTTCCGAAAGGTGTTAAGTATCCAAAACCCAGGCTAATAGTAGTCTGTAGGACTGAAAAGTCAGTTCCACTGTATGCTGCAGTGACAGCAAAGTAGGCTGTGTTGGCAGGAGTTTAGCAGATATTGTCAGAGTGTATTACTGAATTATTCAGTGTCACCATTATTTTTATTCTGCTAATTTTCATGGATTTACTGATGGAGGAAGTGACAGTGTGTATACTGTGAGATCAAGAGATCCATTGGATTCCTGAAAACAACACGTGACTGACATAAATGCAGCGAGCTCTGATTTGCTTGAACAGACTGATTTGCTGCAGGTAGTTGACAGCAAGGTGGTTATGTGAAAACTGGAAGTGTTGCATCATAAGGAATCACCTGTTCATACACACGCAGTTGTTTTAAGAAGCACGATAAAGAAGAATTGATAAAGAGAAAGCTGATGTTTGCAGAAGTTAGCAGGGAAAAAAATAATATACGAATAAAACTAAAAGAACAAAGTACATTGCATAAGAGATGCAACTGATAGGAGAAACTAAGCTTCATCCAATTGTTACGTACTTAGGAGAAAGAGTAGGGCTTGAGAGGCCCATGCTGCACCTTCATATCAGACTCCTATCTATATTCTCTATGTTTTTTCCTCTGTGCAATGGGACAGTTGTCCGTGCTTGCCAGTTCACCCCAATTAAGAGAGGGTGTGAGTTTGAAGGCTGTTGCTGATCCTTCTGTGTGTGGGCACTCTTCTTCCACCTCGTCTGATTTAACCTAATCCACTCTTGGAAAGAAGTCAGTTTTGACAGAGTATTAAGATCAACCAGAATAAGGTTTTCTTGTTTCAGAATAAGCCTGTTTTTGCACAGGGTTGTTCAGAAACAGCTATTCTGCAGTAACAGCTCTGCAGCAACTCCACCACGTGGGCGATCCTTCAAGAAAGTGATGCGAGACTGCTGGGTGAGTGGTATTACATAAAACCAAGGATACTCCCAAGCATGAAGACAGCAGGAAAACTTTTCTCCACAAAAAAATAAATTAATTTCTTAGTTTTCTTGTCTCAGCACCCCCAGCCGTATCAGCTAGAAAAGAGTGACACTGAGAACGGCTCCAGCGGTGCGTAACACAGCCGGGGGTTTTGGCGG
>NW_009619011.1:0-37377 GCF_000690535.1 Cariama cristata | reverse complement strand
ACATGTTGTTGCCTGTCCGAGGCTGACGGAACTGCTGCTGTTGCTGCTGCTGCCCGGTGGCAGGGCCCTCGCCTTCCTGTCGAGTGAGAAAGACTTCTCGCTTCCGATTTGTACAACATTGTGCTGCTCTGCTTTCCCACCGCACGCAGGCCCACGGTAACGGCGGGTATCTCCCACACGCCCAGCATCCTCGGCCCTGCGGCTCTGCCTGTCTGAGCACAGCCCTGCATCGCCCATGCAGTCTCCCACCACCTCCTGTCCCCATCGCTGCCCTGTGGCCCCTCCGGGAAGGCCTGTGGGTCCCCTGCCGCGCTCACACAGCCAAAGTGCTCAAAAAGCACGTTCTAGCTGTGCTTTTATCTGCTTGCTGCGCACCCAGCAGGGACACCACCTTGGGGTCACCCCTACTGAAGAATGTGTGTGCAGCCTCCTTTTTCATTTTCTCCTTGGGAGGCGAAGAAACGTGAGTTTGAAGTATAATGCTGCGAGTTCAATGCTGCTAAGCAGAGCTTGTCTGATTGCAGATGCAGCTGGAGCTCCTGGCTTAGTCCCGGCACAAGTGAGTTAAGGACAAAAGGTCTTCGTTGCTCTTATGCAAAGAGACAATTTCTATGGCAGCTGAGGGCAGCATTAGTATTCATGCCTTGGCTGGTCTGGCAGCAAAGCGGCTAACTTGATATTAACTGTGGCACAATGACTGGGTTTTATGGGCTTTTTCTTAATATATACCACAGGTAGCCGACCAAGTGGCTCTTTATCCTAATTTCCTTGGGGTACCTGCTCTCCTACCCACTCCAGCGATGGGCCTTGGGTTTTTCTTGCAATGGTGGTGGTTTATTAAGACCCGCAGACAGGTTCCCTGCCCGGCTTATTTGTTGTCATGTTGTAATCCTGTATTGGTTTATCTTTCAGCTGACCAAAGTTCCTCTTAAACTCAAGTCGTCTGTGTTTACAAATACTTTATTGTGTAACATACTGAGGCTTTTTCCCAGTGTTTGAACGGGACCATAGATTTGCAGCTGAGACATTTCCACATTATGTGCATTAGGAAAGTGTTACCCTAAATGACTAATGGAAATTATTTCTGCTCCAGGAAGCAAAATGATGCCGAGTGAAAGAGAGACCAGGGTTTATATGGAAACAAGAGTATATTCCCCTTTGCCCAGGCCCGCCGAAATGCTCCCTCCTCTTCCCCCTCATCGTGTGTCTCACCACAGCACGAGGGTGTGCCAGAACTTGTTCCCACAACCTTTCAACCCATTCAGCACAGCCTGCAACTTTCCTGGCTATTTTTGTGTATTCCGCTCAACGATTAAGGGCTGAGGACTGTGATAATACATCGTTTCACCACCGGTGCCCAGCAGGATGCAGTCTCAGCTGCTCACGGACTGCTTTTCCAGTTATTCTTCCTAAAAAAAATGGGTTATCAATAGATTATCCTTCTGATCATAAGGGCGTAAACTTGAAGGTGTGTTGTTCCTGGCCGGGACTCCAGCTCTTAGTAATCAAGTATTATTCTTGTTGACAATATGATTTCTGCATCTAATCGAAGCCCTTTGCAGGCTGCCTCTGCCTATTATAAACAAAGTGGCTCATCTGCTGCTGAAAATTAACCACCTCTGGGTTGAAACAGGGCAGCAATTTAATTATACGAAGCTAGAGCATGCAATGGTTTCCTGAACACCTCCGGTTGTATAGCGGTATTTCAGCTTTGCTTCAACTTTTTAGTCGATTTACCAAATATGCTATAACCCTGCTAATGATTTATCTTTTGTAGAAAAGCCTCTTTCTGCTCTGACATCTGCCAGTTTTTGCATTGCTCAGCAATACTTGGGTGCTGCAAACCCCACTACCATAGCAAGATTAATGCAATCTCACATTGACCAGGCCTGAGAGTTACCATCAAATCACTATGGCTTGCTGAACTTGTCAACACCAGAACAGTCTCCCACTTGGGGTTGAGGTGCTGCGATACAGCGCAAATAAACCATCACAATTGCTCCTGCAGTATCAACTGACAGCGACCAAGGCACAACACATCCATCGTGACTGACAGGCAGCCCACTGACAGCTCACAACCCAAATCACTTCTGTTTCACATTGTATCCTGGTGAATTAAAAAAAAAACCCAAAATGATGGCGTTACCATTGAACAAAGTAGGAGACCATCAGCCGCTGCAACGTGGGCAGGACGTGACAGGATCAGAAATCGGAGCTTTTGGTTTTCACCTTCCCACTCATCTTCAGGAGTGCCTGAATCCTTGAGGAGCCTTCATCCCCAGATCTTCCAGGCAGGCTCCACAGCGATGTTGAAAGCAGGAGTTTGTCTTCCAAGGATGTGCAGCACCAGCGAGCATTTCAACATTAAGGCCTGATTCACTAAATAAAGAGAGGGTGATAGAGAGGGGGTAATTGTAGGGAGCCAAAATCGGGACCAGGCCCTGCACAGACCTGCAGACACAAGCCATTTTTCATGCCCAAAGTGACCTGCTATGAACAGGGTCAGGCAGAGGGGGAACGCACTCCCCTGATGGGTTAGCTCTGCGTCTGCAAGATGTGTCCACTGAGTCCCACTGGGCAGCCATGGGAAAGTCTCTATCCAGGAGCAGAAAATGAGGCTGTTTTGGGACCTGCCAGCCACGGCCGATGTGAGTTGCACAGACAAAGGCCCAGACTCCCGCAGATATAAATCAGCCAGGCTCCACCAACACCACAGCTCTGCTTGTTTACACTAAATGGAAGGTGTTGCCCACTGTATTTCAGGTGTTAAATTCTGATTTATGCTCACTCTCTATCCCACTACAAGGCAAATCACACTCATTGGCAGGCTCTTGGCTGAAGAGGGCATTGCATTATGCCTCTGTTTTCATTTTAAAAAGTAAAAGCAAAACCTTAACTTAGACCTTTCAAATTATGGTATGAAAATGCATGCCAAAACTGTGCTGTAAAAATACTTGGAATGCTAAAAATAGATTGGCATTTGAATAGCTGTTGAAAGGGGAAGCATTCCCAACCAAATCTGGCATGACCAAAGCTGTTTATTTTCCATACACTTACTTCCAAACAGGTTTAGCACATGGAGCAATGATTTCCTCACAGGGTTTTTGTAAGTCCAGGTACCACTGATGGCAGTTCCCAGTGTAACTGTAGCTGGGTTTCCACTGCTGTCACCTGCCTTCCTGGCTGGGCATCCAGTCCGGACAGTGTCGTCATCAAACTAGAAACTTTTTTCACCGAAACAAACTATGAAGGTTGAGTTAATGAGAACAAAATTCTCACCTCAGAAAAGACTAGCATCTTCAAATTGAAGCCTCTGAAACTCTTCTATATTATTTTAAAGGCAGAACATACTGGTTTATCAAAGCATCAGACAGATCAATGCACGAAAACATTTGCTGCTTTCTCAGTGCCCTGTGTTGATGCACTTGCACATCGCTCATTTTCAACCACTGAAGTCGTGCTGTGGTAAATCAAACATTAATACGTAAGTCCCTGCAGCATCCTATCATGGCAAAATAATGATACCTCAGTGGCATATTTTTCCAGCTGAACTGTAAGTACCAATGTATTTTTTATACTTCTACAATCAATATTAATCTTTAAATATGAGAGACCTACAGCACTTATGAAAGCATTTCACAGGGCCAGAGCACGGGGGAAGTACAAGGCCCGTGTTATGGAGAGGGGAATTGATGCCAAGAGGAGTGATGAAGACAGTGCTGTGTGAAGCCAACGGAAAGGCAGAAAAGCAGTAGATAAATTTTCTTATATTGTTCTTGTCCAATTTAAGCCTCAAACCATTTCTGCCACATCATTAGCAAGAAAGTGCTGCCAGTAGAGGTTGAATGTCTTCTATGGTATTTTACATGACCATATTTGTGTGTGTGTTTCTAAATAAAATCTCTGCAGCAGACTGCAACAGTCAGCTTCACACTTTTCCAAGGCAAAAAGCTTCACCTTTCCTCTTTCTTGCCAGTACGCCTCACTTAAATTGAGCCTGGCTTTTTGATGAGTGCCTGAGGTGGTTTCTCGGTGTGCTAGAAGAATCATTTCAAAAGGCTTACTTGTTTTAAAGTGCACCAGAGGAATGCAGGGCAGTGCACAGCCAAGGGAAAAGATAAACAGTGCAAACAAAAAGAGCAGTTTAATCTTGGTCAGCTGTATCTCAACTGCAATTCTACTTTCTCTGGGCAGCTTTGTCACAATCACGATGCAAGCGGCTGGCTAGGAAGTGCAGTTTGCAGTAGCACCCAGTCCCACCTTGAAACAGAAAGCTGGAAACACCCACAGAAGAAGAAAAGGTTTCCTCACCGGGCCATAGTATACAACAACATTTTCTTCTACCATGGTTGCAATTTGTTGGTAACCTCTTACATTTCTGTATCTATCGCGTATAGCAGGAAGCTATGGGCTGCGTTCAGACTTATCACAGATAATGACTTTTACTTAGCAAGGCTGCAGATGAGTCATTAGATCCACCAGCTCAAGGACCACGGACTGCTTCATGCCAGGCACACCCTGAGGAGCCAAGGCAGCAGGGTGGCCATGCACCTGCGGATGCTCACTGGACAAGAGGCTTGGGTTGAACCCTGTTCTTGCTGGCAGCAAGTTCTCTGCAGGTTATTTGACATTTTTGTCCTTGTTTCTCCTCCTTTGTAATGAGATTGTTCCTCTCTATTTCTTCTAATGCTGGTGGCATCTCCCACTTGCAAAGCATTGCGTAGAAGGACATCTACGGAGCTGCACTTTACAGCTCCAGGGTAACTGGAATGAGGAGAAAGTATATTGTCCCCACAAATGCAAAGAGTTAATGTAACAACAGGCTTCCTGGCTCAAAGCTAGGGATGCCAAAAAATTGCTTCAGGGTGAACGCTCCTTCTTTCTGGCGTCTTGCTGTGGGTGAGGGGAGGATCACTACAGTAGGGCTTTTAAATAATATTTCATTCAATCAACACCTTAAGGCAATAAAAAGGAGTTTGCTTCACAGTATGGTTTCTCTAGGGTGGACATTTTATTATACTAGTTCAGGTTTGCTGAAGCTACCCAGAAAAAGTCATATGGTCCAAACGAACAAGTGCTTAATCACTAAAAAAACCCCTCTTGCTCTTTGCATGTTCTTGCGGTGCTGCCGCAAGCCACCCAAAAAAAAGCAGGCTGGGGCCAGGGAATCCCTCCCTGCAGCTCTCGTCCAGATCAAATCCTGTCCCAGTGCTCCCGGGAAGCCGTCTGGCTCCGGTGGGGTCCCTGCAGGTTGCCCAGCAGTGGTGTGAGCACTGCTGTGCCTCCGCCTTGGGCTCTGCTTCCATTCTCACTGCTGATACCAGAACCTACACTTTGACCAAAATAGGAGGTTTCCTTCCTCCAGCACGCCGGCTTGGAAAAACACGGACTTATTTCAGATAAAGCCCAAAGAGGTGAATGATTTGAGGTGCGTCACAGCTAATTAACAAAAATCTTTAAGTAGGAATAAGCCTCCTCTTTGAGCTACTTTGAAATAACCTTTAGCACAAATGTCTCTCTAGGCTCAGGATATCCGAATGCAAAGCAGACGAGTCCCAAGGGCTCTTTCCCCTGCTCTCTTATACCTCCTCTGTTTCTTTTTGTCGTGACGTATTTGCATTTAAAAGTAACAAAGGTAGAAAAATTACACCTTGTGGGAAGTTTAGCTCTGTTCACACAACCTGCTTGCTTTTTTTAGTGTGATGCTTCCCCCGTATGCTCAGGGAGGTCAGTCGCTGTTTCTGGCAAAGCATATTCCCAGCAGAGAGGGGCACGCAGGAGAGAAGGGAGCGCAGGACGGGCAGTTTCTGTACAAGTAGCCAAGTAGTCCCTGCCAGCACAAGAGGAGACATGGATTCGAAGGGAAGATTTTTTTCACACAGAGGTCCCCCTTCCTTCTGGCCACCTGAGAAGCTGGCAGAGTGAGCACAGCATCTCTTGCCGCAAACCCATGTCTCAAAGATGCAGCTGTTGATTTCAAGAGTGAGGGTGAAAGGAAGGTTGCAGCCTCCTTGGCCTGCCACCTTCAGCTACAACGGCACCGCTGGAGAGAGCGATGCTTTGGGCCAGCTCTCCTCACCCCTTTCTGGAGGCAAAGCTATGGGTAGTGCCCTCCTGCACCCACAGGCACCCAGGGGACAGGGGAAGAGAAACACTGGGGAGCAGCAGAGCCCAGCGTCCTGCACAGCTCTGTGCCCCATGTGCCGTTTGGGTTCGGCACCTTTTGCCACATGCCCAGATTCAGGTGGGAGAGCAGAGGACATCCCTCCTCCCTCCTTCCCCCAGCACCACCGGGTGTGTTTTGGCTCCTTGGTGTCCAGACTGGACTGGGAGCTGCTCCTGCACAGGGGACCTCCTGCCCACGCTGCTGGCAGCGGCCGCAGTCATTCTTTCCGTGCTATAAATATGGTAACAGAGTTTGCACAAGGTCAGAGCTGGGAATAAATTCCATTGCTCAAATAGGAGAGAGCTAAGTTTCATTCACTCGCCACTGTTCCAGCTCCATGTCAACTCTACGCTGTTTGTTAAGGGTGACCTATTACGAGTGACCTAGAGGTTGCCCTGGAAAGCAAATTCACTTACTATCTCTCTTGCAAGCTTGTACCTGGGGTACAGCCAGTGACCGAGCATGCCAGCCACGTTTGCTCCCAGCCAGGCTGGTGGTACTTGCACAGGCTGGGCACATTCGGGAGCAACGAGGACAGAAAGCAGGCGGCCAAGCACAGCACGCTTAGGACCTACAGGATGGCTGCCTGTGCATGGTGGTATGGACCCAGCCGAGGTGGCACGGAGCTGGACTCGGCTGCCTTTTCTACATCCAGAGGTCTGTCGCTTGCCGCTGGCACTGCTCCCCCAGGCCAAGCGAAGCCAGGAGCCCAGCACCGTCACGGGGCGGTTGTGCAGCCCCAGCAGCACGTGACCCGTTCCCAAAAGGCTCGTCTTGGCTCGAGGGGGAAAATCCCTTTCCATGCATCTGGACATTGCAAATAGGTCCAATCACTTGCAAAATACTAGCAGTTGGAGACTGTGCTAATAGATGCACAAAGAGAGGGAATTATGCAATACAGGCAATTTTTTGAAAAAAATCTGGCATTTCAACAGTCCTGAGCACTTGCCTTTGCAACTTGAAAAACAGAGTAAAAGGACACGAAATATTCCATGTGTGGTCTATGTTAAATATGGCAATTGCATATTGAAGATCATTAATCTCTCTCTGCGACTCATTTTTCCCAGATCATATGCAAAAGACTTATTTTGGAGTACCTAAAATATGCAAGTGTTGTCCAGGTTAATAAATTAGGGGCAAATCAACTGTCCATATGCCTACCAACTGTTTGGTGAACATGGGAGAGGAAAAAAATCTCAGCTGACTATAGGTGATGGTCTTTACACCGTCCTGTGTGGGAGGCTACCTAACAAATGCATGTTTTATTTGAATTATGAATCTGCCTCACATCTGTGCACCAGGGTTTGAGATCTGCTCGGATTTGCCTTGCCGTTGAAGTTAAATTAGTATTTATACGCATTTATTTCTGGTTGAACAGCCAAGAGTGTCATTTCAGGTAACAATATTTTGACTAGGGGAATACACCGTGGAATAATAAAACAGTTTTCTGTGCTAACAGGCAATAGATCATACTGGACAGTGTGAATTCAAAATCTTAAAGCTGTATGGAGTGGAGGTGAATTAGGCTGCTTCATCCTCATGCTAGTTTGGGTACTCAAGAAAACCATTCTCTGTCTTTGCTATTAAGAAGCTGGACTAAGTAAAACTTAGGTCGCTCCTTCCTAAACTGTTCCTATTCATTACTTTAATTTTGGGAGTTCAGAGAGTAACGTCATTCTTACACTTTGATATATGGATGAAGAGGGAAAATGTGTTTTCAGGATGGAAGGTGGTATAATTTACATGGGGAAACTCTAACACTGAAAACTGACATCTGAAATCCGACCGCAGGCCACCGTACAAACGCAGAGCTACTGTAGTCTCAGTGTGCAGAAGCAAGTTTCAAGACTCTTCAGAGAAACAAAGCAAATTACAGTAATTTCCAGTTCTCCTCACATACATTACTAAATTTTTAATTGTCATCCATATGTGCACCACAACCAAAGATAATTCCTGCCCTAAGGAATTGTCAAATCTAGTTAAAGAGTGATGAAAGCATAATGTATTACAGGTAAGCCACTTCCATATTTTAAAAGTATCCAATTAAACTTGAAAACATACCTGCAGAATCATCTAATTACAGGTAAGCCACTTCCATATTTTAAAGTATCCAATTAAACTTGAAAACGTACCTGCAGAATCATCTGGTACCTTGTATTTATACAGATACGACTTCTCTAATTGAGTTAGGCAGGAATATGTATGCCCACTACACATCAGCGATGCTTGCTGGTAGGTTTGCACTACGTTCCTTTAATATTTCTCTGGGGGCCCTCAGGTCAATTTGAAATCTATGCGCTGTTTATTTTCATTTTCGGCTCCCTCAGTGACCACATCATTTGTTCACTGACAGCACACTTGAAAGGGTTATCACTCTAGTTGGTTTTACTTACTGGCAATTCAAGATCTTTTTGGATGCCAAGGCAGTCAACATCACGGCAGGCTTGTAAAGCAGGCTGGCAGGGCTCACCTCGGATGAAGGTGGTAAGAGGGGAGGCGCTAAGGCCAGCTTGGGAGAGCGCACACACCGCTGTCTTCATGAGGGGTAAACAGATCCACCTCTTGGCATGGAAGAAGGGTGGGAATTATGGCTGAATTAACTTTCTCTGCTTGCATTGCTGTGGACTTAATGTGTTTGTAGAACGAGTTTAAAGAGACATTCGGATGTTTACAAAGATCTTCCTTCTGTTTTCTATTCTAAATACATTCTCCCTTCAAATATTGAGCCTTGAGCCAAACACTTGAGTCTTTAATGAGAATTTTGCCTAAGTAATAACATGAATAATGACTTCAGGTTTTGGCCCTGGATGAAAACAACTGTTCTTCCTGTGACAGAGAAAAATAATCCATTGATATGAAGTATCTAAGTGGCCACTGACACAATAAATCATTTCTTAAATCCCTGACCACTGATCTTTCAAATGCTTTGTAGTTTGAAAGAGATACATTGCATGCTTTAGAAAGTCCTTAATTGTGCACTTTTTCCAATACAAATATTCAAACGTCTCATGTGACTAATACTTGTTTTTAAGACCAAGCCTTGAGAGGGGGTGAGGCTAGCCAGCCTATGGTGTGATGGCTGTCTCCTGGGCAGATGTGCTGCCAGAGCAAAGGGCACTTCTGACACATCTGTCCAGAGACAGCAGCAGCTTGGCTCCCCTCTCTGGGCAACAGCACCAAAGTATCCCTGTTGCATCATTTACTTCAATAAATCATCCTCACCCTCATGGCATACTGGGTGACATTACTGCATTTATATAAAGCATAATCAATGCTGCTGACTCAAACGATTCCCAGTTTGGCGTAGCAGAAGGATATCCTTGCAGTTATCAGGACCTGGCCCATGTGTGTTATTGAAAGTTAAATACCAGTAAGCTAGAGCACTACATTGCAACTTCTGTCAATAGCTGCTCTGAGTGAATTATCTTGTCTACTGTTCTCTTTCAGAAATCTCTTCAGTGGAGAGTTTTTTCTCCTTCTGGATATTGTACACCTACACAAATACAAGTGACCAGCAGAGGAGATCTCAGAGGAAAAAAAATCCCAGATAATTTGCTGAATTTGATTACTTTATTGAATTTTATATTGCTTTCCTGAGTTGCTTTAGCATCTCTGCGCTATGCCAGAATTGCTTCCCCTGGGTGGGTGAGGTAGAAAAAGTACCTAAACATTTCCTAAAGGATACGGAGCAAGACGCATCCTCAAGATGCACAGTAAGAGATGGGTCCATGAATTTTGTGGATAGCTTTGTGTTTGTCAGCTCAGCAGTACATCGCCTGGCCAGGAGAGTATGTTCGCTCTTTCAGGAATGTGTATGAACTGATGGGCGATACAAATAGGATACACTGGGACTGGCCAAGTTATGCAGTATACTTCCCTCATCGAGCTATTCGGACAGGGTCCACTGGGTGTTATCAAGGAAGACAATCAAACATTTCAAAAGTCTAAAATCTACTCTTTGTTCCCACATTATTGAAGGAAAAGACTGATTAGAGCATATTTCCCTAAGCTAGGCTTGGGTCAGTAAACTTGATACATTCCCTAGGATGAGTTTTTAAAGATCAGTACCTCCCATCCATAAATTAGCCCATTATCTCTGTGCAAGGTCTAGAATTTCAGTAACAAGGCATTTTTCTGACCAGGAGAACTGAGCTGATTTTTAAACAAAACTGGAATAATTTCTTTCTCAAATACACTGGAGAAAAAAAAAAAAAAGAAGTGGGTAGGTGTATTTGTGTAAAATCTGGAAAAGTGACTATTCTTCAATCGCCCCATTTGTTCACTCAGATATTTCTCTCTCCCCCATGTGTTTCATAGAGGAACAAAGCTCTTATCTTGGATGTTTTAAATCCCACAAACCCACCAACAATGCAGTGCTCAGCCCTGTGACGTCTCAATTTCCTGGGTGGCTCAAACCCCTCATTAGTGAGATACCCTTTACTACAAAGCAGCCACTTCCGAAGCTGCAAGAAATCCCCATAAGCTGATGGGATACTTTTTTACATCACCACTGAAATCTGCTGTTCTATCCTCCATCCCAAGGCAAGCTGTGAGAGGTACGTATGGGCCTGGCTATAGCTCCCGTCGTGAGGCGCAGCACTTTGCACCACCTTCTGCAGCGTCCGTGCAACCGTGAGGATCTCTCCAGCAGGGCTGAAGGCTAATTCTGTAGTGTCAGGGAAGAAGCCTGATAAAGCCTTTAAAAAGAAGGACAAAAAAAAGTACGCATTAGTTTTTCTTCTATGCTGGTGACCACAGCTTTACACAAGAGTGTAAGGAAGGAAGTGAAGAAAGTGGGTCCTTGTGGTCTCTCACACCAGGAACTTTCTGCAGCTCCTCAGGCCAGTGAGAATGGGCTCTCACATGTGCCACGATAGGTAAACACAGCACTGGGTGTATCAAGGACATCAAGGGCAATATTAACCATATCCCACGATATCTCTTTGTCTTTCTAGTTCAGACTCTACAGGCAAACATCAGACATATCGACAAATATAGATGTTACGTATCAGTGCCATGACTATGCTTCCAAATGGGATGAAGCAGGATAGGACTTTGCTGAGTAGCCGCCCAAAGTTATGTTTGTTTTATAAGCCAGATTTAACTGCACACAACTCACACTGGTATAAGACTTACCTACTGTATGCCACAGCTAAATTAATTTCTCGTGCTTATCAGCTAAGTAGTTTGTAGCTCTATTTCTCCTGACTTAAGACGCATTTATAGTCAGAGGGGAGTTGACGCACAGATGGCATTTTCTTCATCAGTGTGTCTGTTCCTTGAAAGGAAAGTAGTTTCTTGATTTTTTTACAAAGAAATCCTAATATTACCTGGTTTTCCACAGTAATGGAGTACGTCTCTCTGCAGCCTTTCCGCATACTTTTGTGGCTCTGGGACAGTTGTCTCTTCATCAGACCCTGCATGGCTAAACCCCTCCTGTGGGCAAGTGCCTCCTTTTCCACAAACAGATTTAAATCCACCCTAAAAACTAATCAGACACTGTCTTCCAATTAAACATCCAAGCCTTCATCTTCAAAAGCTTTCACCTTGTGCTGCAAACCCCACTTTTCCTCGCTGCCAGCACTGCTAGTCCCAGGATGGTGCCTGCCAGCTTCCCGCTGGTCCTGCCAGGGAAGAAAGAAACGGGGAGAGGGTTGTGAGGGTCCCCCCAGTGCTGGGTGCGTTTTGGCTGTTCCCATTTTAAGTTCAAAGCCTTCTACATGGCAGCTGAATGGGAGGCTTTCCAAAATCTACAGGAGGCTGGGAAGGAATCCAGCATCGCAAGGAGTATCCTGATGGAAACAGAAGAACTGGCAAATAAGCATATGTGAAACGTACCCCTTTTTGTCACAACCAGAGGCACTGTTTTCCCAACAAACACCCTACCCATTTGGAAAAGAACAGTCGTGACCTGTCTCTGTGGATATGAGCCTTGCTGCCCAGCCAAAGAGAGCTTAAAGCAAGCAATCCCTCCTCCCTCTACGTTACCCTGCTCCTACCTTTTGTTCCCTTTTCAGCGCCGCTACCCTTTTTTTAACAGACGGTATTTTTCTAAGATCCTAGACCTACAAATTATAGTCGTGTCATGCAAATGAGTTCATTTGCAGGGATAAAGACTCATCATGAGCCCAATTTTTATAGGACTGGGCCTTATATTTCTCCCTGAAGTCCTTGCAACAATTTCTCTCCTGCCAAATCCCTTTCTGTCTAGATCCTGCTCTTACATTCAGGCTCCATTTCCTGTGGCTTTGGTTTGGCTGGAGTTTGCGCTCTTTTCCTTCTTAATCCCTCAAGTTTCTTTTGCTGTATTTTTTTGCCCCTCAAGCTCGTAATAGCGTTTCTGTAATCAGACTTCTACTGCACAACACCGAAATGGCAACACTGCGGGTCTGTCTCAGACCATTAGTTTGCAAGCATGGGAAGAGGCAAAGAAAAACCCTCTGTGTCTACATCCTACCATTTAAACTATTATAATGGATGGTGTTTACAGAAAGTCCTTTAAATGGGTTTTTTTTTAGAGTTAACGGTATCTCAAATGTCATACACATTGCAGGCACAGACTTCGTAAGTCATAGATTTGCACTAAAATCCGTGTGTCCTCAACTTTCTTCATAGGCAGAGAGCGTAACTCTTTCCTGGTCTGCCCTCCCCTTTCTCCAGCGGCTGCAATAATACCAGTAGTAACTCAGAGGAGCAAGAGGCTCCTGCTTTGTGTGTATCGCTGAAAAGCCCAAGGACAGAGCGAGCCGGGGTTTCTGGCAGCGCAGCCACATGATAATTAGACTGCCCTGGTTACATAGCTGTCGGTGCAGGAATGGCATACTTTGCTGGTGAGTTGGCAGGGGCAGGTAATAAAGCTTGCATGCTTACACGTCCATTATGAACAGACCTATTAAGAGCCTCTCCTCCCAAAGGAATGCTGTAGTATACATGGAAATGAGTCTGTGGTCACCCAGCGTTCTGCAGGTATCCAGCTGCACACTCAGCAGACACCGAGCATGCAAAGCTGGACCGTGCCTCCCAGGCAGAATCCAAATATTCTTGCTTAGAGAAGCAGAATCCTTTTAGTTTAAGCAAAGAGAGGGTCCATTTGCTTTTAGCAGTGTTTGGACCACAGAAAAAAGCCATTTCTCGTTCCCTTCAGTGAAAGATGGTTGCACGTATATGTACAAGCCCCCAAGGACTTTTTTTCTCCATCTAAAATCCTCCCAATTACTTCACAAGTTTCTTAGCCAATATCTCATTGAATACTGTTGCTATGACTCCTCCTAAACAGATAAAGTATTTCAAGTGCTTCAGAGAAATGTCCCCTCTCTGCACTGACGTGTGTAGAAATGCCTCTCATACTTTCTGGATCTAGCTTATCTTTCCCAAGGGCTGAGGCATGACGATCCTTCGCTATTCTTTTCCCTGGTACTTCGAATGGTGCTTCTGCCTTTCGCAAAGGATGAGGGAGGTCAGAATCTTCCCCCTTACGTTTTGATGATGTTACACTATTTCAGGTGGGTTATTAATGTTAATGTTATTAATTGTTTTAGAACATATTTTTTACTGCCGTATAACATTTACGGACTTTATTGTGAATCATCTAACTACTCCCTTCAGGCGTACTTCCTTTGAAGTAAGGGGGACACTGTGAATGCTTGAAATCTCAGGAGCTGCTAGCGTTTAGGATGCATGTGATGATGATTAGTATTTCCTTCAGGAACTTCATGTTTCTGGGATATTCTTAACATTGAACTGCCGCATCCCTCGGACAGTCAAAACTCCCAGGGGATCTAGGGAAGTTACACTCCAGCCAAGTCCACTTATTCCCACAGTTCGCTTTCCACACCTCATTAAAAAAGTGATCCAGGATTTCTCTTCAAAGCTTCAGCAGCCCTGCACATTAAAAAAGAAGCCTTTCAGAAACAAATCAGTGTACACTGTTAAATGTGTACAGTCCTCTCAGAGGGATTATATGGCAATAAGGAAATATTTATGTGCAAAAATCAAAACAGAAAAATATTTTTAAAAAGCAAGGCAATACAAATGAGACCAGCAGCTCCACCTGATGCCAAACAAGATTCCAGAGTCTTCAAGGATTCATCTATGCTTACCAGTTCTGCTACTTTAATTATGCTAAAACAGAACAGCATAATGCCTTTCTGGCACAGTAGCAATTATATGGGTTCAGTTTAGTCCAGTTACACACAGCAAAACAGGGTATACTGGCATACTTTTTTTTACAGCTCTGTATGCAGAGTGCAGCTTTTGCTGACTACGTATATATACACATATATCAACAGAAAAATCATATTCTTGTTAATAAAACCTCAGTGTCAACTAGGTATAAGTCCCAATTAAAGTCACCTTTACTTGAACTTGTTTATTTATCTATCACTTCTTCCACAATTTTTCTTTGGGGATCTCTTTATCACGACCCCCCCTTTTTCTTCCCTGCTGTGCTCCTGTCTGTGCTCCCGCAGCTTCCAAATCTTTCCCCGGGTTTGATTCCAGGCTGGACTCCTCCCAATACTCTTGCAACACTTTCAGATCAAACCTACGGGTATGATCATTTAAATTCCAGTTTTCCTTCCAACAGTCACTTCCTCTTCTTTCCTGTCAGATGGGTTAACAAACCAGCTGCAACAGAAGGCCAAAACGAGCCCAGTTATTCCAGCAGGACAGGTGGGTGTTAGGCAATACTGTTACCTGCTTATTCCTGCATTTTCATATAGGAAGACAGGGAATGAATACATTTTGAGAGAGCTATAATTTTTCTTCTTACCATCAGACTGCCTCACCAGCCTATTTTCCATTGCAAAGAGGTTTCCCTAAGTACAGACCTTATTTTCCCCTGTAAGTTCTCTCTGAGGCTCTTGCACATTTAGATTTATCAAATATTTGAATTAAAAACTAACAGCTACTCCACAAAACTGAATAAGGTACCTACGTGTGTACATCTATCTTCCCTACTGCTTCTCTAGTAGCAGCAACACAATTACCCCCGACCACAGGAGATCACTACTGGAGTAACTCCTCCAAGCTTCCTGAAGGGAGTCAGCATCCCCTCAGCCCCTGTACACACATCAACACCTCCTTCTCTGAGGCAATCACAAGCTGGAGGCAAAAAGGGGGAGAATATTCCACCTCAAACAAAGGCTTCCACCACCTCCGAGTACAGGTCTTCCTGCCACAGTTGGCACCGGTAGTTTGAATGAGGGGTCTGAGAGTCCAGCCTCATCTATTAAAAATGAGTACGAAGAACTGTCTATTTATGTTAACTACAGTCTGACTGTCTGGGGAGATGCCCTGCAACTCTTTGGATCGGCAAACTTGAGGATTATGTCTCTGCTGGCTGTGTCAGCTGCAGGAGCAGTGGGATTTTCAGGGGGGAAGCACGAGAAGGGCATTGGAGAGCTGCCTGCACTTCGCTGATGTCCTCCTTGCAGATGGGGTAGGTACCAGGCTGCTGTAAAACACCGCTCAGGGAACTAATCTGCAACCCCAGCCAAGAAAACTCGCTTTCGCCTGAAATACTTTCAAGCTTTTATCTCTGGGAGCTGGGGAAGCAAAGGGCTGCACAACGCTGAGTATGGTGGGGTTTCAATCCCTTGTTACTTCGTGTCGGTCATTTAAACAACCTGGTGACAAACCAAGGAAAGAACCTAACTGACATGACTATTAAACAAAAAAAAGCCCAGCTTCAAAATCTGACCTCCTTCATATTTACTCGACTCGAGCGAGAACAGACAGACTGCAAAACACAGAGTGGTAAGAATAGGAAACTGCAGCCCCGTATTGACTCAAACATTAGCCTGAATCCTGCGATGACCCAGATCACAAAGATTAAAAGCACCATAATCCTTGAACTAATGAAGTAGGTAAGTGGATAGGACTTAATGATGGTGTGATACTTCTGTTACAGTTTGTGGACATTTTGCAATAAAGAAACACTCTTTGGCTAACTGATGAATTTATTTTTCCCCCTTTTTCTCAGCCTGTCTGGAACCAGCACTCACACTCTCGTAGTGTCTTGATCCTGCCAACAGTTCTGAGAGGGACACTAAATGCTAGTAGCGTCAGAAATGTAGTAGTACAGAAATGGCTTAACTTTCTCCGACGAGTGGCTCTTTTTTTATTTATTTATACTGTAAGCTGTTTAACTAGGGCAGGGACAACTTATTTTTATGGATTTGCATGCTGGGTTCAAACCACAGCTCATATATTTCCATTAGCTGCTGCTATAAAAAAAAGTGAAACAAAAAGATCATAGAGGGATGTGCAGTGAGAAAGTCCAACGGTTACTGAAAATCCCTACGTATAGAAAGGGCAGCAGCCCAATGATAAGTGACATCTAGTACAATTATGTGACAGTGACAGAGATTGCAAACAAGGCACTAACAGCGCTTGTTATCAAAGGAACAATTACAGCACTAGCAGTTGTGGGTGAATCTGAAATCTCTGTAGGAAAGCCTGTACCTCTACCACGCTGCTTTGATAAAAAAAGCAAACAAGACACTGAGCCACTAAACTGCTGCATAAAGAAGGAAGATGATACAAGCAAGTCAGGCTTTGTTGCGAGTAACTTCAAACTTCAGGTAGCCCCAAAATAGACCACACTTTCTAAACTTATGTCTAGGCAAGCACCAGCAGTTAGAGCTTGTGGCAATGGTTTTGTGAGGTATTCAGATACCACAGCGATCGCTGCCACAGGTGTACCTAGGCTTAGAAAATATTTGATAGATGATTGCCACTGTGAAACTCCCTTTCCATTTCCACGTGAGTGGGACTAGGCTGCAAGGGACGTCACGCAGTGAGAGAGACTGTCCAAATCAGAGTCCATTAAAGGGCTAGAAAAGAGGACAATTTTTTATTTTCACTTTTGTTTGGGAAGAGAGAAATCACAGAATATGATGTATTACAGCAGGGCTGTCTAACCCTTGGGAGACAGGATGGCAATTTTGGAGCACTTCTGTGGAGCAGCTCTGGCACCTCTGAGCCCCGTGAGCACAGAAGCTGGCAGAGCTCGGGGTCCATCCATGCGCAGGGGCACTCGGAGGCCTTGGGCTACGGCTTTGTAGTCAGATATCCCTGTATTACTAACTGCATCTCTTCTAACTCCCCGTACAGACCAAATACTTGGGGCATCTCTCTAACGGCTGCAGGACAGTACATCATTCTAGGCATTAGCATGACTGCCAGCGCTGAACGTACTGCCATTTTGTAATCAAAGGAGTGAAGACTGAATTAGTTGCTCACCTTTCAAGCCTTTATTTTGAAGAAGGTAGCACTCCCAGCTACAACCGAAACTATTAGGACAGCAGAAACTGCAGAGCAGATGAGTAAATAATAACCATATGACTCCTTTCCTAACTCAGATGTGTCTGGAAATCAAAATTAGCAAGTCACAGAGCACAAGGCTTTGTCTTTCAGCAATTTCACCTTTTCTTTTTATTGTACACGAAGAGAGAAAAGTCTGCAGTGCATGGGCCTTGCGTCAGTGTCTTGCCAAGGCCGTTTATGGAGGAACCTGCACTTTGTGATACCTAGAGGCATACCATGCCTTAAGGCACAGTGCATGGCCAGGGGGTCTGCAATGCACCTTCCTGAGCTGTTAGCACCATGGAGCTCTCTATTTCTGGGCTCTTCTTACTCTCCCAGCTGCAGGTCAACAGTGGTTCAGGTTGTTCTTTATGATAATGGTCAGACAGATGAGGATTGATTTTAAAACAAAATTGCCTTGCTGCAAGGAAGGTTGAGTTTTAAGGAGTAACTACAGTGTAAATTAGAAAAAACCACAAACTAAGAGAACCCTGCTTATGTTCATGAGTGAACATACGGTCTGAAGGTGGCTGGTCTCTACCAGCTGCTGCTGACACCAGCCTGCTTTTCTTTGCAAGCATGTTGATTCAGAAATGGACCTCAAGGACTTAGGAACCAAATCTACCACTCCTTGCAAATCCTACGTATCCCTTAAGCTTCAAGGAAACCTAACTTTGAAAGTCTAAGTAGCACATAAGTGCTATACAGGGTTTATGCTCATCCCTGAGCAGGGGAAATATTATTAAAAGATTTAACATAACCTGGCATTCTAGAGGGAAGCCTTAGCTTGGATATACCCACAGAAATTGATTACAAGAGTAAATACATGATATAGATATGATTCATCTCACCTTGACAACTGGCAGTCTGGATTTAGGAGGCTAAGAGGTAAAATGTTAAGGCAGATATGAAAACTACTTCATCTGAATGTAATTTGAACATCCAACAGAATGTCATTGTAGTCCCAAGTCACCCAAATAAACGACTGCTTAGAAATGAGACTCAGGGAACATTATTCAGAGTTTCACATTCAGGAATATAAAAAATGGAGATAGCCTACATCATTACTCATAAAGGCTGGTCCAGTGAAAGACCCAAGGATCCTGAGCTTTCAGAAAGTTCAGCCAGTGATGATCCCCAGTCTAAAGCCATTGGACCCCATAAATCACTCAGCCACAGTGGACTTCAACACCCACAGCAGAGAAGCCCAAATAAAAAGAGGAAATCTTTAACAACACAAAAAATCAATAACAGTCCTGAGCAGCAGAAGATAAACTTCCAAATCTATTAATTAGTTGCTTCATTCTCATGTTTACATAGTACTCGTTTGTTCTCAAGAGTTCATTAAAAATAGCATTCTTTCAAATTTGAGTAGAACAAACTGTACCAAAACCATAACCAAAACATATGGTCTACCTACAATTTTGACAATTATCAAATACGCTATTTTGAGTTTATACAATTATTAGCAAGGGTTTTGCAAACATTTTGGATGCTCCAGTAATTCAAAACAGGGATGATATGTATTTGTCCCTATTTGTAGCACAAACAAAGTTGTGTGGAGATCCTGTCGGCCTCCTTGATAGTGCTCTAGAGCTACTCACCTGTCCCAGCAGCCTCACAAGTGGGCTGAGGTGCGGTGCCGGCACAAGATTTAGCCTCCTTAGCTGCCCCAGCAGTCCCAGTACAAGCAGCAACACGAGGCTTCCCGCCCTCACGTCCTCACCCTCTGGCTTCGGAATTGAGACCTGCGATCATGGTTTAACTCCAGCCAGCAACTCAGCCCCACACAGCCACTTGCTCACTCCCCCCACAGTGGGATGGGGAAGAGAATCAGAAGAGTAAAAGTGAGAAAACCCGTGGGCTGAGATAAAGACAGTTTAATAGGTAAAGCAAAAGCTGCATATCCAAGCAATGCAAACAAGGAATTCATTCACCAGTTCCCGTCAGCAGATGTTCAGCCATCCCCGGGAAAGCAGGGCTCCATCACACGTAACAGTTACTTGGGAAGACAAACGCCATCCCTTCGAACGTGCCCCCCTTTCTTCTTCTTCCCCCAGCTTTCTATGCTGAATATGACATCATATGGTATGGAATATCGCTGTGGTCAGCTGGGGACAGCTGTCCCGGCTGTGTCCTCTCCAGAAAAGGCCTTGAGTCTGTGCAAGCCCTGCTCAGCAATAACAAAAACATCCCGGTGTTACCAACGCTGTTCCCAGCACAAATCCCAAACATAGCCCCATACAAGCTCCTAGGAAGAAAATTAACTCTATCCCAGCCAAAACCAGCACACTTGCTTTTTATCTTTCTATACTGTCCCAAACTGGCCATCCCCCATTGATCCTTCCAGTGGCTGTCTTCCCATCCACATTACTCAGTGGCTCTTCACCCATTTTCTAGTTATTACCAGTCAAACGCAGGAGACAGCAGCAACAAAAAGACAATTTTTAGCTTAAATGTGATGTCAGCTGAACAACCCAGACTACTTCTTTGTCTGGCACATCATCTTTTCCTTTGCCTTCATCTGACTGTGACTCTAGGAGGCCTCTCATGCAATCATGTGCCCATTTGTCCTACGTATATGCCTTCTCACCTAGTTTTCCGGTGAAATTCCTGGTTGCCATTAGCATGACTGTGCATACACAGCCTGCTCAATGCAAGCAAAATAGGCTTTCATCCAAGGTGACACAGTCACCTTTCTCCCTCCCTTTTTACTGCATCTTTCAGAGGTGAAAACTTTAACTCCATTTGACTCCAGACATTTAATTGAGCCTCTTAAACATCACTGAGAGGTTGCAAGAATGCAACTTCAGCCCATCTATCAAACTGCCTCTCTCCACTGACTGCAGATGGAGCATAGATCCCTAATTCAGACACCTTACTTATGTGCCCAAGATTAGTTTATATGAAGCCATGCAGTCGTATGTGTTAATTGATATGAGTATTGAGGTCTGATATATATATACATATCTTATTTGGAATAGTTACTGTATTTCTGTGAGCTTATCCAGCACTCAGGGGAATGGGCCTGGAGCTATTCTGGAATACAGATAAAAATAACCACGTCCAGAAGTTGCATGGCTAGTGTAGAAGGGCAGACTCTCGAGCCCTTGTAGAAAAACTGCCCTGGGCAAGGGGTCCTTGGTAGTCTCAGGTGAGTTCTGCATCTCAGAACCCTACCATCAGATGCAGGCTTCATGAAAAACAAATATGCCAGGTCTTTAAAAGGGGTCAGTTTGGATCCTAAATTCTCCTACCTGAGCCAACACAGAAGTGAGCACTCGAGTGCTGTCTGCACACCTTTATTAATAGTGAGAAGACGTCAATATTCAACATTATGGAGTGTTTTCACCTCTACGGGCAGGAGCACTACCTTCATCCGTATTTCATCTGGGCCCTGCAACCACATCTGTTTTTTTCCTGTACGGTTACTGTACACTAAGCCAGTGAGCACAGCCCAAGGATCTTGTTTTGTTTGTTTAAAACCTGCTTGCAGCCGTGAGGTTTTGAAATTCACACTTCTTTTCAACTGCTGAAGCAACGCTCTGGGATGACATATCACAAAAGCGAGGCCAACTGCTTTCCAGAAGGAGATATATCATAAAATAAAATAAATGACAAAGAAAAATGGGCCACTGTAAAAGCAAAAGGAAAATAGCGCAAGCAAACAAAAAAGCAAGCAAACAAAAATGCACAAGAGCTCACACCACTCTTTCAATCCACAAAAATACTCAAATAAGGGCAGCAGTATTCAGTGGAAACTACACAACAGCACCATCGTCCAGCTGCTTTATTCTTCTCTTATAAAAATGTATCTAATATTAAACACTGCAGCTCCTTGTAAGAATGTGAGGAACTAATGCTGGCCACACACTGAATCATAGTGAGTTTCTATCTGCATTTAAATTTTCTGGACTTTGAACAAACTGACCTAACAGCTAAAAATACAACCGAGTTCCCATTTCTAAAATCCCATTTCTGCCCATCCTAGCAGTTCATAGCCAGTGACGGTTTGCTGTGAAGGTACCCGTGCCTTCTCTTTTCAAAAGAGATGTGATGCAAGCTCGCACTGATTGGCATGGATAGGTACTCAAGCAGACAGTTTCTCTGAACTATCAGTTCTTAACTTCTGCATTGCCCAGACATGATGACAGGAATCTAAAAGTTAATTATCTTGCAATTTTCTTTCCTTAAAAATATTTTGTAAGACTGACATCTGACTCCTGCTACAAGACTGAGGGAACACTACTACTGCCTGTGTTTGGTCCTGAATGGCACTGGCAGTAGCGAGCAGTGGAAGACGTATCTTCTTACTGCCCATAGAGATAAAGCAGGGGAAAGAAAAAAAGGGCGGATTTTAACATCAAAATTACCACATACATTATGGCTTCTCTAAAAGATACGAAGTTCCACACTGGAAGTCCACTTTGACTTAACAAAAATACCATTCGAAGATAAACTGGTAATTATGAATAAGTGGCTGCATCTAGTTTTGCATAGGTAGCCGTATAATACTACGCATATAAGGCTGATTAGACTTGAAGATGTGTTTATGGGACATGTAGACCAACCTCTTACAATATGGAATTGAGGTTTTCTGTCATGCATAAAGCCAAATTCAAGCATCCATGTTCCATAAGTCAAGTCTGGAAAATTATAATGACCTTACATAGTCATGGAGCTATGTAATTCAGAAACTTCACCAAATACTGCTAGACTCACAACACATTTGGCAACGCTGTATAGTGGAAATAAAGCAACTCCATAACCCAAGGTTATCTTGGGTATCCAACATACATATCTTCCTAAATCAGCTGTATTTGTTTAAAATAACTAGCAGGTCTGACTTAAGAGCACACATTCCTTCAAAGTGAAATAAGTATTTTCAGAGGAGTGGTACCTCTTTACTTGTGTGAAAGGTATAATCCCATTTAACTGGCAATTTCATCTTGACAAGAAGCATGTACAGTTATATTTTCACAATTCTTTGACTATGAAAACAAAAAAGCCCTACTAGCTCATTAAAAACAAACCATGCTAGAGAAGACTCCTGCAAAAATCTTGGTGGTAATAAAATTACGTACATTATAAATCAAACACTTTATCTGATAAGTGAGTCATAGGAATTTGTAACAAGTGGAAGAGCTGTAATGGCAAATTTGAAAAACCTATTTGATAACCAATAGATTAAATTAACTATGTAAAAAAAGCAGCAGGTTTTGTAAGTTTATTTGGTAAACAATACTACATTTTTTCCCATACAATATGCATTGCTTGTATCTCATGCTCATTTTCTTCTATTCTCATACCAGAAGCAGCACTACAGCAAAGTAGTCAAGTTGTGACCCACCATTGGTAATTCCTTTTCATTTTGAAAACCATGACCCTATTCCATCCTGGAGCAGAGGGTCATTGTGCTCCACAGAGGGGGTGACCCAATCTGAGACTATCCCCGAGAGTCAGGATATTATTACTGCTGAGAAGTCAGTATCTCTTGGGTACACAGTAAAGATTATCCACATCTGATTAATGACCTGTCCTGGCCCTCATGGAAGAGTTTTGGGGGTAGACAAGGAGTGTTACAGAAGCCAGCAGAGCTGGGACCTGCCTCATAGTGACCCCAAAGTTGCAAGGGAAGCATGGGGGCAGACCCTCTGCAAGCCGAGGGACAAGCCCAATGGAGCTCCTTGGCTCAAGGGCAGTCATGGTGGCCAGGTCTTGCACACTTGAGGGATAGGGCCCATGGAGCTCCTTGGCTCAAGGGCAGTCATGGTGGGTAGGGCTGCACGTGGATGAGGTGTAGCTCAGGCCAGGGTTGAGCATGCAGGGGGTCAGGCTGAAAACCCAGGGCCCTGTGGGGCTGACCAGGGCAGCAACGGCCAGCTGTGCCCCAGCCCTGCATTCCTCGAAGTCTCCGTGGCTGCCACCTCCAGCCTCACATTGACTGATGTACTAGTATGTAAAGTGGAGGTCGTATTATTACTCCCACAAAAACCTGACGGCAGCTACATCTTTGCCTGTTTTCTCAAGGAAATGAGACCTACACAATCACACCATCTGCTATTAAGTCTGTTAGATGTAGCCCTATGACAAATCCTGCGTCTGTTGGCCAATTTTAACTACATCTGACAGAAGGGCAGGGGTCTTAAAGATAAACGATCTTCCGAATGTCATGCAAACCTGCACGTGGGTTTTTGTGGGGAGACCATGGCAGTTACTCCAGCGTGAGAAGAGATCGCTACGAAAGCTCAACAGCCATGGGGTTTTTGGCCAGTCAACATGCAGTAGACCTCACAGCCAGCCATGGCACCATCTGCGTCCTGCCCACAGGAGCACTGGGGCACCGGGGAGGTCTTACGAACTCACAGGGAACATCTGTGGTTAGTAAGGTGTTGTAGGGCATCGGGCGCCTATCATAGGAAACCAGGCCCCAATAGTTCTGCTGTGTAGCTTGTTGTTCCTTTCTTTAAATTAATCTACAGGAGAAAGATCTTTGTTAAAGGTCACAGCAACAGAGATGAAGTTTGCAAGAAAGTGTTGTCAAGAAGCCAATATTTTAATGTCTGATAGTTTACCCTTCTGAAATTCTCACTAAAAAAAATAATCCTACTGCCTTATTATTATTTGGACTTTTATGTTGAACTAACCTTTATAGGCCTCTAACTCGCATGCAGCAATGAATGAAAACTGAAGAGCATAAGTAGTTTTACAGTTTTTTCTCTTGTGAAGATGAAAAAGCATCTTAGGAAGCCATTAATCCTTAGCACTGAAGGGAGCAGTAGAAGAAATCTGCTCAGTGTACTAGCACCAGTTTGCAGTCAGTTGACAATGCCATCTTCTAACTTGGAAAGTATCATAAAAATGTGTATCTCCTTCCCTTCCCCATCCCCACCAGCATCTTCTGCAGAGAACTACCCTAATCACCAGGAAAGCAGCACACCTTACCGTACAAACGACAGGATGATGTGGTCTGTGCTCTTGGGAAAGCCCAGAATCACCAATTCTTGTCAGACTAGTTGAGGAGGAAGGGAAATGGAAAGGATTTTGGATAGTAACCATGAGAATAGCACAATGCTGCTTTTAACCATTTCCTAACTACAACTAGGAATGTACAATTTACTTTCTGTAGAAGAAGAAATTTGAACCAATTTTACTTTGTTCAGTTCTGTTTATTTGTAAAGAAGGAAAAGAATCCTGTGTCTTTGAATGCAAAATGAATCAAGCAGCAGGAGACACAGGCTTCACTCACAAATCCAGTCCCCTTTATAGCTAGCATTTTGCCCAAAGGTCCTCTTTTTTCCAATTATTTCTAACATTGCCAGACTATTTGTATTTCTGTAGCTGCGGCGATCACTTTCTTACTGCCCTATCTCAGTTTCTCTGTTTTTTCTGTCCTTCCTCACAGAACCGCAAACCTGTACCAAATAGCACTCAATAAAACCTCTTTACCTGCACGTGCTTGTGCATTGGAAAACAGCTCCTACTGTTTCAGTTATCTGGTCCACAAAAGATCCCTTCTCTTACCAAGTTACTAAAACTTACCTAAACTTACTAAAACTACTTACTCCTCTGAAAGCCTAATTAATGTTTAGACACAGCAAAATGATAGCAGCATGCAATCTGATTAAAGACACTCAGCATGATATGACCTATGAAAGTAATACAAAGAATTTAAACTCTAGTCTGCAGAGCTAAAAGCAACACTAAATCACATAGTGCTACAATTCGTACAGTGACAGATTGTTTGCAGTTAAAAGAGATCAGTGGTCAGTGAAAATAGCAAATGTAATACAATAAATATAGGGGGAGGGACAGAAAAAAAAAGAAATTTATTAAGAAAAGACTAAAGAAATTGCCAGATCTTCAACTAACGTAAATCAGTATACCTTCAGTGAAGACAATGAACTTATTTAATGTAATGGAGCTAAGAAAATGGCCGAAAACAATTATTAGAAATTAGGATGGTCATAAAAGAACAAAGGGGGAAAATAAATAAATTAATGAAAACTAGTTTGAATTATCTAGCAAAAGAAAATACTTCAAGTAACATGCTTATTATTACTCAGATGAACAGAACATTCTAATATTCTAGTTATAAATCCAGCAACCACGCTCCTCCAAGTGCTGCTGACAGTCTTCTCTCGTTGTCTGCGCAGACTTCCAAGTTTCTTCAGACCCACAGTACTACTCCTTGAAGGCATAAAGTGGTTGGGCTGTGGCACCCACTTTCTAAGGCGTGAGAAACAAACAGCCAGTGCATGGGAAGTGTCCCTTCCTAAAGGGCAAACCATCAGACAAAGGGAAGCAAAGCACATACAAGTTTTGCAGTTTGGGATAACACAGTGACTTGGTCAAGGAGTAACTCTAGGCTGTGCAAATATATAGTGCAAATGAGCGTGAGCTTGTTTCCAGGTGTTTCATAGATTACGTATACTTCCATTCTGATAAATTAAACTTTTCGGAAACCAGCTCTTGGCATTAACAACACACCCTTGCCCTGAAAACCAGGGCACTGCTTGTGCATGCCATACTGGGGGGCTTGGAAGGAGGTCAGCCTGGGCCAGGCGCTGTTCCAGTAACGTAGCGATACAGATGGGAGAGTTCCAGTATCTGGGAACAGTCCCTGCAGTGTTTAATTACTTGTACAGTCATAGTCTCAGGTTCTCGATGATCTTCATGAATCCTTTTTCTATAGCTCCAGCTTTGTAGATGTTTTGGCCTTTAGAAGCCAAAGGCTTGGTCAAGTCATACCCAGCACCTACAGGGGATGACGGTCATGGTAAGCTACTTCTGTAGCCAGTGTAGAGAGACAGGCTGTCTCCAGAGAGCAGTTCAGCCCACCCGAGATGTGACTTCCCACGACAGAGTGCGTAGCGCACTCCTCCGACTAGAGCGCCTCGGTCAGCAGGCATTAACAGTCAGGCGCTTCAGGGAGGTGCCTGCAGCCGGGTAGGGACAGGCTGTGTGTAGGTCTCTGGGCGTCTGTGCAAAGCAGGGTTCATAGCCATGCAGACTTTGCACTGAACTCTAAAACAAGTGACTCTGCACTTAGCTCGCAAAAGAAATACAGAGTCATGCACAGAATAATAAACTTCAATGATATTTTTCCAAGCCTCAGTTTCCACAGCATTATTTGGCAATACGTCAGACATCCTTTAGTATATCTACAATCTTCTTCGAGGTTCCTTTCTTTGACATTGTAGGGTCTCATAGTTAAATCACATCTCTCTTCTGCTTCAAAAAATCGCCTTTCTTTCCCATTCAAAACCTTTGAAGGACTTCATAAATCTTCCCCTTTGTTCCCTCAGTGAGACCCTCTGGGAACGCCATTCTCTTAATTTCTGTTCCGTCTTCCTGTTTGAGAACTTTCCACTTTATCTGGTACAGCCATTAAAGTTAATGGCTCTTCATCACTCCGACAAGTATGTGGTATAGACCCAGTCAGCAAATGGTCTGTTCCACATTAAAAATACGACATTCATAATAACATTGCCCAAAATTCAAAAGATGTGTAGAACATGCTGACCACCCCATATGCCTCGGATCAAATAGAGTTTAAACGTTGTTTAAAAGGCATGCTTCAGGGTTTTTTCTAAGACAGAGTGCAGGCCTGAGCTTACTTTAATCTCATAAACAGCAGCTGACCAGCGAAATCAATTAACACAGATAGAAACAATGATTTTGAAATTTCACCCTCTTTTTTCATACAAAAAAGGTAGTCAATGGAAGTAATAAAACTGCAGAAACAAATGTAAGAGTCTGAAATCCCCACTGCCCTGTCCAACAGGGCAAACAAATACTAAAGACATTTAAGTGACAATAGTTTTGTACTGTTTAGTAATGATATGTGTAGACAGCAGTACATTCAACAGTGGACTACAGTGAAGACAGTTTTTAAATAAAAAAGAGAACTTACATATCCTCTGCAACCTTTGTGGTAAAAATTGCTGAAGATAGAAAACAATTTTTGATCTAGGACATATATTCGGAGGTATGAATAGGTCATTTCCAACCACAAAAAACAAATATATATGGTTATTATAGCAATTTGTCTACATTATTTTGGAAACACAGTGGATATTAACAGAAGTTGCCATAAGAAGAGATCCCATCTTCTATCCATTAGAGTGATCTAGAAAAATAGTTGACTATGCCTGTATTGAATAAAACTGGAAGACATCTTTTAACTGTAGCCCCCCCCCTTTCTGAACACTTCAATTTGCACAGTGGAAAAGCAGGCACAGGTTGCACAGCAGGAGACCTGACACATGGTCCAGTACGGCTGTTGACACAGACGAAGTAAAAACAGACTACACAAGAAATTCAGGGCACAGCAACAGTACTTACAAAAATGCTCCTCTCACTTGGCAAGCTTAGTAGTGATGCTTCTCAACAGCCATAAAAATCCAAAAGTCAAATCAATCATTCTTAGGCTAGAGATGAGCAACAAGGTCTGTGCAACAACGTCTATTTTTTGAAATCATACTGCTGAAATCATAACAGGACTGAGTATTTTGGGATCAGTGAAGATCCTGTTTTACCAAGGCTTATGTTGAAAGAACACCTAATATTTTTCTGCCTTATTTTTCACATACTGTTTATCAAGTATCAGCTCAGGTGCATTGATACTATTTGTGAGAAACGCATGGGAAATATCTTTAATCTACAAAGTAATCCGTGTCCAAACCCAGGTATGGGTTTCCTTGACTGCATTAATTTATCAGCCATTAAATGCTCTCCTATTTCATAAGTTTCTGAGCTACTTCAAAGACCAGTCCCCAGTGGTGGCTCAGCAGAAGACAAGAAGCTTCCACAAGCAGTGGGGTAGTGAGCGGGCAGTGCATGCAGTGACAGCATGATGCATCCTGCAGAAAACGTAATTGCATTTATTTTTCTTAAGAAAGCCCTGTAAATCATTATTTTAAGACAAGCACAGTAGATCCAGACGCAATGCTACTCTTTGTTGCACTGGTTCCCAACTAATGAATGCCTGTAACACAGGTGAGGTGTGGAGCAGGCTAATAAATTCTGCGGGACTTGTGCCAGCTCTGGGCAGAGAGAGTTCAGAACAGACTCACATGAATTTTCCAGCTGGGGCCAGAAATCATCCTGGCTGCAGCTGGTGGAAGTGGTGGGAGAGCAGGACACCACCCAGATGAAAAAGGGAGGGGAGGTGGCAGCAGCAGCCCTGTAGACAAGAAGTACGAAGATGCTGAAGGCGACCAGGGGAGCAAGGATGCAGTGTGTGCAGTCCAGCATGGCACAGGGTGAGGAGCGAGCATCAATGGGTGCCAGCTACAGAAAGGCTGGGAATGGGTGCTTTGTGTGATACCCTGCTCACGGCGGGTCAGAATCCTTATGGATCATTTCATTAACTTGCAGAAGGATACAGCAAATGCATCTGTCTTTGTCAGATATTTTTGGTGTTAAGGATTGCATGGATCTGGGAGACCTGACACCAAACTCTGCAATTATTAGGCAGATAACCCAGCAAAGAGCTGCTGAAGGGGCACAGTGCAAAGGAACACGGCAGGCTCTTTTATTCTGTCAAATCGAGGGAGTGTCTTGAACTCAATTTAATCTTAACAGAAGAACTAGAATAGAACATACAGTATAAAATTAAATACAAATTTGTCATTTAACATAATACAGTGGTAGGACACTAGAAGCAGTCAGACAGGCAACAGCAATGGAGCTGGATGGTAGTCAGCAAGACGTCTAACCCAGGCCAATAGTGTACTCAAAGAGGTAGAAGTGTCCTGGTCCAAAGTATACGCATTTCAGAATATATAAACAAACATACCCAATATATATACTTAAGATTGTGTGTATATATATAGTCTTAGTCCAGTCCCATCCCAGTACATATTTAATGTTTTTAACTGTGGCAGGGAGATCAGGATCATGAGCTGCCTTTAGAACCAGTCCTTTTACAACAGCATTGAGCTTCACTTACAGATCAGCTTCTACTTCTGCTGCCTACCTGTTCTGTAAGAAAATGGATGGCTTTACTTTCCAGACACTCACTTCAATGTTATTTTTTAAGGAAAATTCAATATTTTAAAAGAAATCTTAATTTCAGAAAACTGAAATTTACATTTTTAACTATAAAATCTGGCCTTCAGGCTCATTTGAGGAGTTCGTCCTTAATGACATAAGTTAGTACATTTTATATCAATGCAACTTTGATGACTTTGGTGGTTCTATGGTCTCCAAAAACTAGATTAGAGAAGAATCAGGCCACCAGTTTTTACAGGAGGGGAAAAATGGAATAGGAATCTGAGATACCCCTGTGTGAGGGCATACGTGACCAAATAGTTTAGCATATTTTTCCTTTAAGGTCTGTTTTATGTTTTAACTCATTAATCAGTAAGAAATAATCTAGAAAGGAATTACAGCAGGTGCTTGGTTATACTATAATTATTCTGCTTCACCTCAGACAGTTCTGAGGTCTATTAAGACAGAAAATAGTCTGAATTTTTTTTTTCCTTAAAAGCTGCCAGCTTTTTAATGAAGACATAGACCAGAGTAGCATATGTAGTCATTGCAATCTGTGCTAATCAGTGCTGACTAATTAAGGCTTTAGCTAACTTAATTTTGAAAGATGGTTTGAGTTAGAATCTGAAAACTCTTGTTTAGTAATACAAACAAGAACTGAAAACATATGTTACAACTGAGAATGAAACAGCTCATCTTAACGGAGGCTGTAGGTGTCACTGACAGCAGTCCATTTCACAGTAACAATTGTGACTGAAGGAAGACAACGTCTTTTTAAAGCGTGAAAAAACCTACTGGTAAACTGATGTTTGAAAAGGGACACTAACAATGAGAAGTTTGAAGTAATAAGTGGTGGGCTTGAGTGGAAAACCTTCAAAAAAGGATTTATTCTCTGTAAAACATCTTTTCCAAGGATTCCGTTTTGTTTCATTTGAAGAAAAGTCAATGCAAATTTCTATTAGTTTGACAAGCTATGTGCAATATTTTTCCCAACACCTTGAACTGTTTCTCCTAAGACATCAACAGGACAAGAAGTTCTGCCATTGCTTCTTGGTGTTTTCCTGAAGGGCTAAGGAGGACTGCTAGGACTTGGGCGTGGGCAGCTTCTATAGCATGGCTACTCCATGCCGTAGCGTGGTTCGAGCCAGAGTAATACTAAAGATGTGCTCATCATTTATATCATCAGAGTACTGAATTATCTAAGTGATGTCCAGCATGCTCCTTCCCCAGTAAAGATGAAATTTTGAAGAAATGCAGCCAGGTGGGATGATGGATTTGGTAGTCAGACCAGCCTGAGAGAATTCCATCCCTGTCCACCTGCTCCACCTCTCCAGGGGAGAAGTGGGTTGTGACTTCTGAAACCGGCTTTGCACTGAAGTCAGGGTACCGTGTAACAACATGGTAAACCCCACAAACTTTAGAACATATATTGAATGGCATTCAATATAAAAACTGTATGCTTTTTATGCTTAGTCCTGTTTTAGCCAAACCAGGACATGGTTTTACAGGACTGGGTAAAGATAAGTAAGTCTACAGCAAAATTTCAGGTTGGAGCCCATTATACTCACTGCGATCAACTCATTTTATGCTGTTAAAAAATGTTATATATTAAAAAAATATGGTTGGCTCATCTTTTAAGAATACTCAAACATATTTAATATTCCTGACATTTGGCTACCTGTTTGCATTCACAAAGCTCTTTCTTGGAAGTGAAAATATAGCGCTATTTTCCTGGCAACGTTTAATTTTCTGCTTCTGAAAGACTAAAGCAATACTGCTATTTAGATTGCAAGAACAGCAAGAAGAACATTTGCTCTGTTTAAATCTTCGCTTTCTGAAAACATGGTTTATTTATAATGTGTGGAAACACACTTGATAATTGGTTTTGTAAAAAAAAAAAAAAAAAAAGTAACAAACCAGAGTTATGAACTCAAATTACCACAACAGTATGAAAAGGTTAATAGTCAGAGGTTAAAAAGATGCTTTGTTGATAACTGATAATTCAGGATGGAATTCATCTTTTCCAAAACCAGCAAGGTTGCATACTGTCTAATCACATTCATACTACACGAAGTTTTATTTCTCTCCAAATCTTTGTCTTTTTAGTTGGTGTTGATCTAAGATGTTAGAAACTATTGCCGTTTACAGCAACAAGGGAAAAAAAGTCAGTTGTTAAATATGTCTGACTCTTGGAGAGAATTCAAATGGAAAAAAATCCAGGTCATTGGCCTTTTTAAATAGACCCCCGGCAATATTTACTCCTCCATAAATAGCACAGTCACATGAAATAAAACCGTGTTCAGTAAAGCCTGCAAAACAAAAGAACAATTTACAGACTGAAATGCAAACTGTGGCTCATGTGTTCGCTGGGTAGGATTAAGTGAGCTTGCTGCCCGGTCTGTGCTTAGTGACTGTGGTGTCAGATCCGCTGGAAGGAGAGCAAGTCAGGTCACCGAAGGTGCTCCATCCTTCAGCAAAAGCAGGGGAACGCTGGGATCCTCCTCTAGACGGTGACCCGCGAGAGACAGCTTCTGCTATAATGTCACATTTCACTGCGGCAGAAACAAGCGCCGCTGCCTTTACCATCATGACTAAGAGCACATCTACATAAGGAAAAATCACAGGCATTACTGTGCTGCTTTAATTCGACCACTATGGCTCTATTGCTATAGGTAAGGCAGTACATTTCCCCAAGGTAGACAAGTCCTAACATGGAGGTACATACTTCCGAAATCTCAGTAAGACCATTTATTTCATCTGCTGGTAAAAATAAATCTTTTTGGATGTTACAGACAAAAAGACAAATGACTAAATTACTGTAAACATTATTTACATCTCTCTAAAGCTCACGGCAATCTCTTCTGTGTGCTTACCCACACTTATGACTTTATCTCAAGTCTTACTTTTTCCCCCCCCGCCCCAAAGACCCAGCTCCAGGGATCACGTTATCACATGAGAATCACAGCTGTCTCTTTTAAGTCTCTTTTGCAGCTCTGAAAACAGTTGAGAAAAACTTGAAAACATGAAACAACTGCACACAAAAGCTTTGTAACCTATACGACAAATCAGTAGCATCCACAAGTGCATGTGACTTAATTTCATTCATTACCCAGGGAGTAGGATTGATTATAATTAATCAATATTTAGGACTCTTCCTTACTAGTAGCACTCATTCCAGTTTTGCAAAAAAAAGTTTAAACAATGCCTCTGAAAAGGTATAGTTGGGAATGGAGCCTGGTTAGAGAGGGCAGGTTTGCAGACGATGGGTGCCAGCCCACTTGTTAGCGGGCTGCAGAGAACTGGCTGTTCAGCTGACTTGGCTCTTTGCTTCCAGTTGCTAAATCACAGCAAAGACAGATGAAAACATAAAAATACTTTGCTTATTATTCTCCAAGGAGAACAGAGTTAAAAGGGAATAGAATTACAATTGGAGACACAAAACCAGTTCCTTACAGAAAGTATTCTACAAAGTGCTCAGAAACCGTGGTACAGCGAACCCTTTCCACCTTGGATTTACAGAGATTTCCCAATCCTCTGCATTTCTCTTTGTTACAGCCTATATATCTGGTTTACATCTCTTGGCCACATTTTGTACTTTTCTGGCTGCCACATTCATTAAGTTTCCAAAAGCAGCTGATTCTTAGCATGCAGTAATTCTTGTTAGCCTGCTGAGAAGCTGACAGAATAAACCCTGCTGTTTGTTTGTTTAATTCCCTTCACTAAGCATTAGGAATTATTTCTGAAAGAACTCAAGCTTCCAGGTGTTCGCTTTTACATGCAAACATTTCATAACAGAAATAGTTCCCTTTTATTTTCTAAATGCTGTATTGAACAATCTTTACAGAAGACTGTTAACGCTGAGGATAGCACTCGTTGGCATTTACAAAGGTCTGGTTTGCCACAGACAAAGGCATTTAGAAAGTGGTAGAGGAAAGGCTGCAGTGCTTTTTGTTGTTGGCGTGGTGGTTGGTTGTCGGTTGGGTGGGTTTTTTTGCATTTCAGTGAATATAAGTGCCATTTGTTACATTTAAAAATACTGTGAATCCACTCCTCTTGCTGAAGATCTTTCCCCATTTTATATATAAAATGCAAACAAACCCTCAGCACAGAGAACAGATTAATAAATACACGTATGCTCATGATCTGTAGCTTTTTGCTAAGGAAATGTCATTAAGGCAAAGATGCTAACTGACTTTGAAAGCTTAGTTGTAAACCTATATCCCTAAGGGATGCTTTGCATCTTACTGAGCCAGAAAGACTGCTGTTGAGTTCTCAGACAGCACTGTTTCCACCCAAAATGACAGTTCGAGACACAGGCCAAATTAAGGAGTTATATTGGGATACATTTTCATTGGACTATCAGTTACGATAATCAGTGTACATGTGCGTGTGAGTGCCTGTGTGTACAAACTTCTTAAAATACATATTTTATTTGCAACACAATCATGCTAGATTGTCTGACAGAAGATTTAATTAAAAGGTTTTTTAAATAATAGCATGAATCAGAGCTAGTTTTAACAATCCATTGCCTGCACATACCCATATACATAGTTTTGCCTGGAAAGACTGTAATGACATATTCATAGGTATGCTGAAGGAAATCGAACTCAGAGCCCTCACAAAGAAGGTCTAGCCAACTAATCTCTTGAGTTCCAATCCCAGAATTTCAAATCCTGCTCTGGGAGGAAGGTGACAGATGGTCTCTGAGATAACCAATGCTATATTATTTAAGGATTTATCAAGCAGAAGACTTGGGAACACTTCTGCTAGATAGCGACTAGCCAGTACAGACCACAGGGCATGAAAACATAGAGATTAATCTGAAGCATGTGAATAGCTCACTTGGTTTTACCAGGACAGTCCAAGTGCTTAAATGTAATCCCATGCATGCATGCTTGAAAGAGCACACCCTTAGCCCAGAAAGTATTTTAAGTTAGTTGAAATACCCCGAAAAACTGATGGGGTGGTGTAGTAGTAAACATAAGCACAGCTGCAGCCAATGGTGCTTTTCCTTAAAAATTTTCATTTTGAGAAGGAAATAAAAGCAAGTTTTCATAACCTTTCTCCACAAACCTTCCTGGCTGAGGGTTCACCCACGTAGGGCATCCTCTTCACTAAAATATTCCTCCCACTGTCTCTGAGAAGAGCTAGATTTCTTGTAGCTTGGCCTCTAAGCATCTGTACAGAAGAATGTGAAAGCAGAGCTATAGTTAACTCGTCTGCTGGCAACTAGGCAACGCCCTGTAGCAAAAACTCAGTAGCAACGTGGTACCCAAAGCACCACGCTTCCAAGCCAAGTTGGTCAGGATTCTGCAAGTTAATGATACGTCATGTTCTCATTCACCTTTCCAAAGGTCTTGCTCCTGGGTAAAAAGATGCTAAGAAGGTGCAGGAAATAAATCTCTACGGTTGAATGAAAAGAACTGCAAATGTGACTTTTAGTTAAATCTGTTTCAGAATGTTGCTTCTCCATTTTGAATAATGATCATGAATGATAATGAGCTTTCTTCCAAGTCAAGTCAGAGACATGCACGAGGTTTTCCAGAATCAATGTTTCAGTGCATATTGAGGGCTCTGATTTAAAAGTGGGAATAGCTTGGCATAAAATTACTATTCACACCATTTTCTGTGGACACCTCAGACTTTTATGAATCGGATTTGGAGCCAGCAGCTTATAACCTGGCATCATCGCCGTGTGCCTTTAAATATACTCTAAAAACCAGGGGGTTCAGAAGCTGACTCAGAGCAGCTCCGACAGCTGTGTAGGAAGCAGTATGTGCCGAAAGCGGGGAAGGGCAATCTTCAGCCCTCTCAAACGTAGCTATTTCAGATTGCCAGTCAGAGCTCTCACTTTCATTTTTTTCTCCAAAGAACCCAGTTCCACAGGCCTGTATGTCCCAATGGTTTCATACATCCATGTAATTCCACTGACTTCAAGCATATATTAATTCAAACATTACCATTTCAGTTCGGAAAACTGTAGATGGTCTACAGACCTGCTGATGATTCTTTTCCAAAATAGAAGAGTTACATTAAAAAGACAAAAGAAAACTCAAGAGATAAAAAGCCTTTTCATTTATTTGAAAGAATAAAAGGGTTTTTTTGTTTGTCTGACTCAGATTTCATCAATGTTTCTTTTATGAGCCATACATGAAGATATGGTTGGAAAATACCTTCCAGCACAATCGATATGAAAAAGTCGTCATTGCAAGACTACACCTATTATTTACTGAGGTCTTTGCATCATGAATATCATCTGCCAACAGATTTTTACAACATAGTTTTAAACAGCATGGAAGCCATTCCAAAGCCTAGTAACCTTGAAGAAAATATTTTAAATCTCAGAAAAATATTTTTACTTTACTTAGAACTTACATAAGGCTTTTCATTAAATTCCAAAATATTTAATTGAAGAATCTTCAAGGTAGGATCTTTTACACTGGGAAGAGGCAGCAAGGCTTGAGTTGCCAACAAACAGTATACAGGACACACCGGGCAGTGTCAGTTTCTAAAAATGGGTGCAGAAGAAAGTGACAGCTGTTGGAGGTCAGACAGGAACAGAGGAACACAGGGATACAGGGCTTGGGCCCCAGCGCTCTCTCAGTAGGAGCTGTGGGCCGTGAAGTGAAATGCAAATTAACCAAGTTGTTCCTTTACTGCCACAAATACATGATCTGGCAGTTTAAAGGACAAGTGCCTAAAGACTGCCATTTTGTCTGTAAAATGGATTTTGTAAAATATAAAAAAATGAAATAAAAAGTCTACACACCTACAAGAAAGATAACAGTATATTACATTTCTCCCCTATCATTTCTAGATACACTGTATCCAGAATTGAATCTAAAGTATACAGAATTCTCTTAGAATACTCTCCAGCTCTCTATTTCCAAACACTAAAGGTTATTTCACCAAAAGCAAAAAATATGGGAGGTGCACACGTAATCATACATTAAAAAGTTAGTAGAGATTGTGCTGACAGAGGAAAGGAAAAAGGAAAGAATGACAGGGGAAACACAGACAATGGTTTCTATTGAACAGGCTTCCACAGTCAGTCTTCTTTTATGTTTGCATCAAGCTATAATCTACACTTGGCTTTTGATTTATGGTTTATACATTAAATAGATTAAATTCTACCTCATGAAGGCATTTAACAAACACGTATGTCCTACCACAGCTACTGAAACTTGAGCGTGTATTCAGAATATTACAAATACTTATTTGCTGAATTGGTACCCAAAGCTATATAGTAAGAAGAAATGTGCTGATGTGCATAAAACTTCTATGTGAATGACTACAAGCGAAGGCATCCCACATGTTTGCAGTTCAAAAGGGGGGGCTGTTTGTGCCCAGAAATGGGACCGAGCAAAAGTCAGACTTGTGCGTGTACTGCACGCACAATCATGATCTTCATATGCTGCAGCAGTCACAGTTCTCATAGCCTAACTTCAGCCTGAACCATATAAATTGTACGAAACAGAAGAGTTAGTTACTCCATAAATATTCACTCTTTGAAAGATAAGCACGTGCTTGTTTCAGGCAATTTTGTGCCTTCAGCCTGCAAAATGAGACTGTGACTCAGTGTGAGAAAGTAAACACCATGGTAACGCAGATCCGCAAAAGCCAAATTCATCCAGAGACGTAAGGAAGACCAAAAATATTGAGGTGCCAGAAGGGTGGGGAAAAAAAGAAGTCAGAAGCACTTCGAAGATGGCATAAAAAGCTCTGGCACGCTGTCGGGACTCCAGGTGCGCTCCGCCCAGGGTTAAACACCCTCCCCGCAGTCTCCCCCGTGAGGAGCTGCTCCCGTTACCGCGGGCGGCCGGTAACGGCCTGTGGAAGGCACCAAGCGCGCCCGTTGCGTTCCCAGCAGCTCTCGTACTGGCAGGCGAGCGCCGGTGCCGCCCCGC
>NW_009619010.1:0-39436 GCF_000690535.1 Cariama cristata | reverse complement strand
TTATTATTATTATGACCACCATTACTATTATTTTCTTCCTTTTCCGTCCTATTAAACTGTCTTTATCTCAACCCAGTAGTTTTCTCACTTTCACTCTTCCAATTCTCTCCCCCATCCTGCTGGGGAGGCAGGGAGTGAGTGAGCGGCTGGGGGGTGCTCAGTTGCCAGCTGGGGTTAAACTTAAAAAAAAACAAAAAAATAAAACAAAAAAAAAACAAAACCACAAAACAAACCCAACCTTTAATTGCCTTAGAGACGTTTATTAGTTTTGTTTTTGTTTTTTTTTTTAAGGTAATGAGTTACTCTAAATGGCTTAAGAGACTGATATATCTGTGTACATGCTCAATTCTTTATTTGCCTACTGGCCCCCTCCTGCCACAGTCTACAGCTTTATTTCTGATTTCATATTTATCTGAACTGAGCTTCCTTCCTGCTAATTTTCTATAGTGACCTTTTATCAAGCAGGAAATCAAGTGTGCCAGTTCTGCTCCTGATGGCACAACAAGGCGATATGCCTTTAGTTACAGCTGGAGGATATGTGAGAAGTTGTGCTTTAGCTTTTAAAAAACATTTTGGTTTGTTTGTTCTGTAGTTTGCTAAGTACCTTTGTTTTGCATATAGTGGTATATGCATATAGTTGTTTATGTGAGGTTCTTTTACATATTTTTAATACTTTTATTCATTTTTATAGTTCTGTTTTTAAATTTTCTATTTTTCTTTTAAATTAAATACAGTAAAAAACCCCAAACTTCCCTCATTCACAACTACAGTATTTTGCTGTTGGTAAATACAGGCTAGGACCAACTTAGGTGCCACGTTACAAGGAAGAAATGGGAGAAAAGAGAGCACGTATTCCCAAAACTAACTAATCTCCTCAGGTTACTCTTTGTAGGCTGCTGGTATTACTAGAAGGGAGAGACTACTCTTAGCAGAGAGTGATTAACATCTTGCTTTAAAACTCCTGCCATGAATTTCCCTCTGGAGAATGCCTTTCTTGCCACTGATGGTGGAGGAAGTCATGAAAGATACCTAAATAGGCTAAAATTGGTGTTTGTGAAAACCTCGGGTAATCTTTGTAACTTTCATTGTCATGCTGGAGTTTGGAATGCAGTTTCCTTAGAAGTATAATGCACAGCCTAGATATGGCAATCAGCTGCTTGCTGCAAGGGGGATCTTCTGTATTGCTCAAATTGCTGACTTCTTGGGTTAGCTATTTTGACGAAGTGACTGTTCAGTTCTCATTAATGATGGTGCCAGGCTGTGCAGTGGTAGAAAACAAGACAGGAAAAGTAATAGCTGGAGGAAGTTAGAAAGTGTAGAAGAAGGAGTCTCCCTCCCCTCAGGTCTCATGTCTGGCACCAGAGCAGGCACTGGTTGCTGAGGCAGTGTTGACTACATGGCTAGGGCCGATAGCACTCGGGCAGCAAACCTGAGCTTTTCAATATTGTACTGGGTCTGGCTGGGATGGAGTTAATTTTCCTCATAGCAGCCCATAGGGTTTGGGTTTGTGGCTAAAACAGGGCTGATAACACACCAGTGTTTTGGCTGTTGCTGAACAACGCTTGCAGGGCGTCAAGGCCCCTAGTGAGGAGACTGGGGCTGCGCAAGAAGCTGGGAGGAGAACACAACCAGGACAGCTGACCCCAACTGACCAAAAGGGTATTCCATACCATATGGTGTCATGCTCAGCAATAAAAATGGAGGGGAGGGATTTTCTGGGACTGGCTGGGCATCGGTCTACTTGTAGGAAGTAGTTAGTGATTGCCTTTGCATCACTTGTCATGGAGTTTTTTTTCCACCTCCTTCTTTCCTTTTCTTTGCTTATTTAACTGTCTTTATCTTGACCCACAAGTTTTCTTGCTTTTGTTTTTCCTGTTCCCCATCCTACTGTGGTGGGAGTTAACCCACCACAAATATGTTTCTGGTGCAGCTTCAGTTCTGAATGATTTTCACAAAATTTCCATCACCTCTTAAGTGTTTCGAGACATAGTGTTTCTCTCATCTTTTTTTATTTGGGAACTTTTTCTACACTGTTTGTTTAAAATAGATTCATAAAGACAGTGGAGGGAAATATATTTCTGTTCAATAAAACCAAAAAAAATCAGTTTCTTACAGTTACAGCAGAACAGGTAAAAAATTTGTTTTAACATTGGAATATATAGGTCCAAAAAGCTGAAATTTGGCAGAGATAATATCCCTGTGCAGTCTAACAGTAGAATCTTTTGGAGTTTTTCAGTAAAAATCAATGTTGACTTTTTATGAGATTTAGCTGCGTATGTTTTTGAATTTATGTATCAACATATATATGCACAGTTTATGTTTTTAATGTTTTCTAGTAATAACGCTGGATCACACAGTTAGGCTTTCTCATAGTGAATGTGCTGGTATTTCCAGGTCCATTTTTCCTAATTTTTTCTTCTTACTTCCTGTTATGATGGAAACAACAGAGTTATAATTAATACTATTCATTGCCTTGTGTTGTTATATTGACCTTCTTGCCTCTTCAGGTGGTGGGATTTTCAAACCTGGCTTTAATGGATTCTTCTTCCAGTCTTACAAGAAGCAGCGAGAGTTACATAGCTCCTTGGAGCCGCATTTTAAGATTTGGTGTGTCTGCTGCACTCTGGCTAGCCATTGCCTTCTTACAGGTATGTGAAACACATGACATACTGAATTATCATTTTCAGGCTGGTTCTTGGAAGCTAGAATATATCACTACGCCATCCATACTACATATCATAGCATTGGGTATATTCTTAACTGTTTTGCTTGATCTAGACTTGTAGCTGTTTTCGCGTGGTACACCTTTAGAACTTAAAATTAATCTTCTGAGCTATGAGACATCCTACTTTGTAGTCAGAATTTTAATCATCTCAAAGATGTGAATTTATGCAACTACTTTGTTTTGTTTTAAACAACTTTAAAACATCTCCAAGTTCAAAACAAAAAGCAGGTTACTGCTACAACTTTACTTCTTAGAGGAAGGATGTCAATGCCATTTCATAGAGTCCAATACAATGGTGGCCACTACAGAAGTCTGAAATTTGTGGGTGTTAAACTGTGAAGTTAATTGCTTAATGAAGTAAAATCTGGTGAACTAATAAAAGAAAATTTGGTTGATTTCTTTCAGATTATATTTTTTTCTGTGTTTTATGAAAGATTTGTTGAAGATAAGATACACCAATTTGTTGATTTGTGTTGCATGAGCAATGTAAGTATTTCTTTATCTCATTTGTACAGTGGCATTTTTAATAGAATAATACATAAGATAGTTTTAAGAATATTAAATAATATTTATTCATTTAATTTAATCAGAGATTACTAGCTAACAGCCAAAGTCAGTGTTTCTTTCAGCTCACTTTATTGGTGCAATCTACAAGATTTCAGTTAAACTTTAATTGCAAAAAGATTTTGGAACCATAGGTATCAACATGTTCTTCTAGACCTGTGATTTTTAGGATGTTTTTTGAAGTTAAATTGGTTACATATGCTCATACAGAATTTAAAAGTAACAAATTATGACAGAAATTAGAAATTGGAACCACTTGCTGCCGTTCTGTCTACTGGTTTGCATTTTAGGACTTCTGTCTTACAGCTGTCTTGGTTTTATTTAATATGTTTATGTTCAGTTTCTGCTCCTATCTTGTGGTTGTCCCTCAACCTCTGAACTTCATGGTTGTCCCTCTTGCACAGTTACCACCTTTTTCATGCATTTTCACTTACTCACATATGGACTACTTCCCTTTCTCTAGTTTAAATATGCACCTTGAAGCTTTGTACTGCAGGAGTTTCTTTTTCACCGAAGAACAGTGCAGTCAGAACAGGTTGGATTAGCTCCTTTGTCCAGAACTTTTTAAAAATACAGAGATTAACCCCTTTTATCACCCTCGGTTATTCCTCTTCTGTGAAACACCCATGCAGTGCATGGGTTGTAGAGAGAGTTAGTTTGGGGATTTATGTGATATATAAGCAATGTATTATACTGAATTAAATTCTATTAAGTACAGTCTCCTAGGAGCTCAACTGGAATCATGCATACATTATGTATCACTGAAATAACTTTTGAATCAAAATAAAAGCTAATAGCTTTGCTTTAATTTTTTGGCTCTGTGGAATTAAGTAGTGATCCTTGCCGTTGATAAACTAAACTTGAAGCTGGTGTATGTTTCTAGTTAAACATAGATAAAACTAATCAGTAAAAGAGTTATTAAATATTTCTCTGCCATGTTTATTTTGGTACCTGCCTACTTTGTATTTGTAGAAGGGCTGGTCTTGCTGATCTGCACTGTGAATTCAAAAGTTCAAAAACAAAATTATAATATTTAATCAAAGTATTCTTCTCTTCCCCATCTCTTTTAGATTTCAGTGTTTCTCTTGTCACACAGCTGCTTTGGTTATTATATCCATGGTCGCTCTGTGCATGGACATGCAGATACCAATATGGAAGAAATGAATATGAACTTAAAGAGAGAAGCAGTAAGTAAAAGTATTAAGGTTTACACCTGATCTATTTATTAAGGTTTACACCTGCTCTAATTACTTATTTTATAAAAAAACCCCACACCTTTGCATTATGGATCTGCACTTGTGCATTACGTTGCACCAAGTTATGATACTTAAAAGATACCAGCTGTTGGTGTGTAAATATATGACTGAATTGTTCTTTTAACTAGCTCTTCATCTTTCTTCTTCTTCACTCTCTCTTCTTCTCTGTTACTTCTTCAGATTTCATAAATATAAAATTCCTGTTTTTCTAAAAAGTTTTTTCATGTATTTAAGAACTTTTTTGATATTGAAGCTTTTCATAAGCTCATGGCCACATTCAAAAAGATGCATACCAAAAAGCTTTCATAAAGAGACAGATGTGAAGAACTCCTAATAAAGAAACATCTACTCTTCCAATAAACTCTTTTATTCTATCTCTTCTTCTGTGAGATATAACCTATTCTTTACAGAAATTAATTTGAGTAAGTATTTTTTCTAGTTTGTCATATGTTGTATCTTTGTTGCAAGATCAGGCAAATGTAAAATGTCTTACAAGATTGGAGCACTTTGCAATAAATTTCATGACATCTTCCATCTTTGTAGGGACAAGTAGGAAGAAAGTACCTTAGACAAAGGACATTGCTCTTTCAATGATAAGTGGACAGAAAAAAACATAGCCATGTGAAAACTAAATCTCAAACATTGAAAAGTAGAGGAATCTTGTTAATAATATTTTTGATTTGTGTGTTCTTATAATTTTTTCCTAATTGTTTCTTTTAAGATGATTTTGAGAAAAGCATTTTTTTCCCTATGGAGATGTCGAATTTTGTATTTTCTTGGGGTTTTTGAGATGTATTAAATGTGATCTGAAAAACATGTGGAAAAACTCAGGATTCCAAAGCACAAAAAAAGCAGGACAAATATAGAATAAATGATAAACATAAAAGAAAGGGCTTCAGAGTAAATGTCAAAAGATGCATTAGAGGGTAATGAACAGAGCACAGGTGAAGAGAGGAATATGACTTTGTGACAGCAGGGGTCAGGATTTCATGTCCTGAGAAAATCTTGCTATAATAGAGCCGAGAGTGCAGTGGATTCAAATATTTAGAGATACCAAGTACTATTTGTACATGAAAGAGAGGAAATTAAAAGCTTTTGACTTTTTTGGGTCTATAAATGACATTAATAATCTTAATTTACAATTGCTTTAATTGTATAGGAAAATTTATGTAGTCAGAGAGGTTTGTTACCGAACACAGATGGCCAGACATTCCAGATTTCCATTTCAAGAAAAATGCGACTGCACTATGACAGGATTCATGAAACCCTAATAAGAGTAAGTGAGATATTTGTATTCTGTAAATGTTATTTAGAATATGTAATTTTTCTGCTGAAGTCATCATTGTGTTATATTGCAGAAACGCGGTCCTGCTAGGCTTTTGGACTCATCTGCAAATACTTTCGAACAAAGCACAAGGGCGTACAACACCATGAACAAATTTCTCAATTCTTTTATTGATCACGTATGTATATTGACATTACTATATTAAGGAAAATATAGTAAGTAGAGACTAAAAGTTGTAAATCTGAAAGACTGTAATTTCTCGTTAAGCATATGTGCTCAAAAACGACTTGTTAAAGACTTCATGGCAACTGGAACAGTGCTTCATTCAAAAAAATAAAAACTGGAGTACTGTCCAACACTGCAGCCTGCTCTTAAAAATGACAAATCCTTTTTTGTTATGCACTTATTTTTGTCTTGGAATAGACCAATGCTTTTTTTCATTCATAAAGGTCTAAGTAGCTGTACTTCACTTTGTAACAAGTACTTTTTCTTTGAAATCATAAAACAAGAAGTGTTCTTCCTTTTCTTACAGGTTCATAAAGAAATCGATTATATTGTTAAAGATAAGTTGCTGCTTGAACGAATTCTTGGCATGGAGTTCATGGAACCAATAGAGAAAAGTATTTTTTACAATGGTAAAAAGATTTGTGACTTGGTATTTGTACTATTATAAGTATGTGGGTTTCTGTTCAGATTTCTTTCCCAGGATATACAATCTAAACTGGACTTTAGAGCAGGAGGAGTCATTAAGTGACTGCTTGTGAGGCAGATATTTAAGAGAAGTTCTTCAGGTTACAGAAGTACTATTTATAGTTTTGTCGCTCAACTGCAATGGTTTTTCTTTTAGGCAACTGAAAGGATGCTGTGTAGAGATGTGCACATGTCTACAAAGTGCTCCTTTGACTTGCTATCTAGATCCAATATCCACTTTGTAAATAGAAAGTAGACCCACAATATTTAAATAGCCCCATGCTATTTTTTTTTAATAGAACCGAATTTCTTATGAAACAACTAAAAGTACAGAAAGACAATTTCTTTAAAGAGGCTGTTGATCACAGTGAGGAAGTTTTAGTGGAATACTTGATGTTAATATACCACTCATCTTTGCAGATTCCACTAAGTAATTTGGGTTCTTGAATATTTTGTTTTGAAGCTTTTGAAGAGTTGCCAATACCCACAGCAAAAATTAGTATTCCAGCAGAAACAGGGATGACACCAGTTCTGATTCTGGTCCCTGGAGCTATGCAAAATCAGTCAGACTTGCATTCTCCAGTGCGTCATCCTGAATCCCAAGCCCATGCTAAACCTAGCCATAAGTGTTTCCAAGTGACCAGCACATGCATTAAAAATAGATTTAGTGAAAGTTCTTGACCATACCTCAGTCTTCAGCCTAGGTTCCTAAATCATAATCCTTGGAAGACTGAAGCTGTGAAACACCAAGGCTCTAAAAACCTTAACCTATTCATGATTACTGCCAGATGAGCAACACCTGCATCACTGGAATCCTCATCCAGTGTTAGGTCCTCCACTTCCAAGGTTCTGAAACCCTGAGTCCTGGTCTCCTCCTGTTAACAGATGTGGTCTGGGGACCAGTATCCACACTGCAACAAAATATGAGCTGTGAGCTAGGCCTGATACCAGTCTGCTTCCTCAGTCCCTCAGCTGTACAGAATCCATCCAAAGTTATCTTTGAAAGCCTTAGTTCAGACCCTGATTCTACCCCTAACCATAAATATGGCCGTCACCTGCATGAAAACTAAACATTAACTAGTGAGCCAAGATGATGCAAACCCTCATTTTGAGTCCCTCAAATACTTGGCTCTCCAGCCTCACCGTTCAGAAACTCTAAACCTTATCAGAACAGTAATCCAATCCATACATATTACCAGATGACCATTACACATCCTAAATATGTCATTATCCTTATATAATAGCAAACTGCAGATTACATCACAGCTGTGCAGAACTTTTCCTGCTCTATGACACTGGGGCTGCAAAAGCTGAAGCTTAATTTGAATCTCAAACCTTGCTATATGATCAGGAATGCAGCACATGCTTTCAAACTAGCCATGGTTGTAGTCTGATACTTCTGCTCAGTCTAGATATCTGAGCTCCACCTAATTCATTAAAGGCTTGGGCTCTCCTCCCCTGTCATGGTGAAGCACTGTCTTTAGTAATAAACATTGCCAGATAGTCAGTATCTGCCTTAAAACTAGGACTTTCTTCAGCCTCAGTCTGTGATTCTACACCTTACGATTTCAGTCATTCCAAAACCCTATTCTAAACCCCAGGTCTACTCAGCCATAAATATCGTCGGGTATGCAATGTGTGAGTTAGAATTAAGTGTATAAGCATGATGTGATGTCTCCAAATTGTGCAGTATTCAACAAAGCTTTGGTCTTTTGACTGCCGTTGTTTCAAAGTTCATAATCACAGGCATTGATATAAATATATTGTTTGATCGTTTAGCCTGCCATGGTTCCCAGAAGTTTAGATACAAATCAGGACTTCATGGCAGTATGATGTATACAATTTGTAATGAAAATATGCGGTTTCCAATAAAACTTGCGTTAGGCATTTTTCTGAAAAAGTAGAAAGAGGGAAAAGAATCTATTTTCTGTAGTTTTTTATTTTAAGTGTTCTTTCATCTTTTGAAAGTGGTGCTTTTTGAGAAAATAAAGAAGTGGATAAGTGATCTAGACTACTTTGGCTATGAAAAAGATATTTTAAGCTTAAAAGACCTGTTTTCTGGGAAACTGTTAACTGATGAACAAAGATAATGTTAAGCTCTGAACCTCCTCCTAAGTAAGTCTTTAAGCATATGTTTTTATTATTTTGTCGAGTTGGGCCTAGAGTTAACACTTCCTAAAAATTTCAGTGACAAGGAAGTTACATCTGCTTCTTGTTCAAAGCAGCCTTTTTTAAACAATCTGATTGAGATTTCAGGAGTGACTATAGTTGCGTGTAGCACATGGGCTTTTCCTATTGTGTTCCATCAGTATTAAGCCATTTTATAAGTGAAAAGGTTTGTATTATTTTGCTTAAATAGAATGCCATAACTAGCTCTTGCTCTGACCTTCCTTTTTCTTATCAAGCTTCTCAGCGTGGACTGATGAACTCCACAAACTTGCACCTCACAGAAATAGTAATTTTTCAAAAATTATCTTCTTTCTGTAGATGAAGGACATTCTTTCAGTGACGTTCTCTATTATGGCAATGAGACAACACTGCTCATTTTTGATATCCTGTTTTTCTCCGTCGTGGATCTGGCTTCCCAAAGTTTTGTTTTAGCAGCTGTTCTAACATATTTGCAACAAGAGGTAAATTTCAATTTAAGAGCAAAGTAATATTTTAAAAATGCAGGTTAGAATGGAAGTTTATGTAGTTAACTAGATAGATAAAGCAGTAAGTTAGCAGTATGCAGTGACAGAAGATTATACTGAGAGCTTATGAAATAGTTTTTTGAATTTTTTTTTTGTCAAATAGGCTTGTGAGAAATTAATTTTATTCACATGCCTGTCATGAATAAAGAAGCTAGAAATAGCTTTCAATAGAAAACACAAATATCTGTTAAAATGAATGACACTTAATTATATCATATTTCAAGGTGGAAAGATATTGGAAAATGTTTCCAAAATGCTAATGGGAGTTGAGCACCTAATTCACTCATGTTATTTATGATTTAAAGATAATATGAAGTTATTATTTTATGTTAGGTACTGAAACATACTGTTTTAAGTATTTCTTCGTTAATACATTTTTTCTAAAATGTTCTTAGATATTTAGGTTTATTCGTAATATACTTGGGCAGAAGAATTTGGCATCCAAAACCTTGGTGGATGAAAGATTTCTCATTTAATTGAGAAGATGAAAAACTTTATTGAGGAGTTACTCATGGAAATTATGTCCTCGATCAAAGCATCTCTGACCTACAGATTAATTGTAGTACACTTTTCAATAATAATAATGTAATGATTTTGAAATTTATAATTTTTTATATTGTGTGCTATTAAGCTTTATTTTTGTGTATTTACAAATACTTTTTTAATTTGTGAACACTAAGCCATAGGCCTTTAAAAGGAAAGCTACATGAAAATAAGACAGAAGTAAACTTACTGTTGTTATTATTAGAATAAGATAAAAATTATTTAATGGCTTTTGGCAAGATATGGACTATGGACCTTGAGGCAATAATTTGAGCATTCTGGTTGGCAGGAGAGGTTGTCAACTCTTAAGTTTTCTGAAAATTCCTTAAATCTTTTTTCTTCTTCTTTTTTAATTTATTTTGAGGTATAATCTTTAGCAAATATATTTCCAGTTTTACACAGCACAGGATTTGTTCTGAATTAAATTAATATTTCAAGAGAACTTTTTAAAGATCACTTATTTACAGTGACTCCAACTTGAAATGTTAACTTTTCTTTATTGTATCATAGTATTGTATGCTTTTGTCTCTTCTCTTGGAGTTTATCATTGTTTTTCTTGGGTGTGTACTACACATGACAAAGTTTCCTTGTGTCTGAGATACAGTAGTGTTACAGCGATGCAGAAAAGCACGCTAGTTATGACAGAGCAGAGGAGATGGTTATAGGTATTTGGGGTTTGCTCCTGATCTTCTGTCATATGATGGGAGATGCCTAGGGAAATACAGTAATTCTTCTGTGCTGTTTCCACACGAGTGAAATAGAAGCAATTGTTCTTATCTTTTTAGAAGTCTTTTCACAGGTGCTTATATATGCTCACGTACATCTCTCTCTCTTAATTTTATGGCTTTATTATCTTTAGATATAACACAGAGACCATAAGCATTTTAGCATCATCATATTTTTTGAATTTAGACAAGTTAATAATTATTCAAGTGCTACTTACTAAGTGTTAAGGGAGATTATGAATGGCCTTCAAATCACCTTAAAGTGTCTACCTCCCATTTGTATCCCCGGAAAGTCTCCCTACCTTTTTAAAATTATGTTTTTCAGTAAATGGTTAAACATAAATAGTGTTTGCTGTTTTTATAGCTGTTACTTGTCTTTAGATGATTCAACAAGGGACTTTCAACAGCAAAAACACCATAAAAATGTAAGTCGAGGTTAGCGTGCTTATTCCAAAACAGAGACTGAGGACATGGTTAGTGGGCCCTAGCAGATTTCCAATGCAGATGTGCTTATCTAAGTTGAAGCAGCATTGTATTTCAGGTATTTCTTGGCTTCATAAAGAGGAACATGTTCTCATGTTGATACCATATTCTGTCGTATCACATCATGATACAGTGTGGCCAGCAGGACTAAGGAAGTGATCATCCCTTTGTACTCTGCGCTGGTGAGGCCGCACCTTGAATACTGTGTCCAGTTTTGGGCCCCTCACTACAAGAAGGACATTGAGCTGCTGGAGCGTGTCCAGAGAAGGGCAACAAGGCTGGTGAAGGGCCTGGAGAAAAAGCCTTACGAGGAGTGGCTGAGGGAGCTGGGGTTGTTTAGTCTGGAGAAGAGGAGGCTGAGGGGAGACCTGATTGCCCTCTACAACTACCTGAAAGGAGGTTGTAGTGAGGTGAGGATTGGGCTCTTCTCCCCGGTAATTAGCAATAGGACGAGAGGAAATGGTCTCAAGTTGCGCCAGGGGAGGTTCAGGCTCGACATTAGAAAGAACTTCTTCACTGTCAGAGTCGTTAGGCATTGGAACAGGCTCCCTAGGGAGGTGGTGGAGTCATCGTCCCTGGAGGTGTTCAAAAAACGTTTAGATGTGGCACTTCAAGACATGGTTTAGTGGACAGGGTGGCATCAGGTATACAGTTGGACTTGATGATCTTTGAGGTCTCTTCCAACCATAATGATTCTATGATTCTATGATATTAAACTTACAGTAAGATGGACATAAATCTCAGGTCACTATTGCTCTAATGCATTTGCTTTTGGTGTTGCAAAACCTGTGTAGCTGCTAGTCCAATATAGTTGCTGTTAACTGATAGACTGTGTCTGCCAGTAAGGCTCTAACAAGGTAGATAACTGAAGAGTTGATTTTCAGTGGGACATCCATTTATTAATATGCTGTTTAGCATGGGTATTTCCATGTCATGCTTTTCTTACTTTTGTCTGCTTATGTGCACAGTTCTTAGTTTGTTGGTGCACACTATGCCTCAAAAAACGCTGTGAATACAAAACTTCCAACAGAGTGAAATGTCCACTGTAATTAAAAGTAAGGTTTTTGCCTTTATAGTGAATGTAGTAGTTAAAGTGTCCATTAGGTTCTGGATCTGTTAAAACAGCCAAAAATCACATTTCCACTGAGTACCATGACTGTATGACTTCATTAGTTGTGAGGTTTCTGTCATATTTCTTGCCAGTGACCTACCGAGTGCCAAAGCTGTGGACTAAGCTAAGGAGCCATCTGAAAAATGGTCTGCAGCAGGACATTTGCAATGCAAAGTTAGGCTCACGTGAGGTCCGTGCATTTCTTTGGTCGGTATCTTTGCATAGCTTAGAATCATTTAGGTTGGAAAGGACCTTTAAGATCATCAAGTCCAAAAGCTTAACTAAACTTCACTAAACTTTCCAGACCTTACAAGTCCTACTGAAACATCAGTGCCTAAGAAGAAATACAGTCTTTCTCATGTGACCACATTTATTCAAGATGACTGGTGTGACTAAAGGGGTGTAGGAGGTTGCTGTGGTCCGTAAGTGAGCAAGTATGACCCTAGTGAATTACCCTAATACAGGGCTTTTCTCACTGTCACTTCCAGCCGTAGTACTGTGCATCACTGTCAATGGTAACAGGCACAAGCTTTATCTCTGTGTGAATTCTGGTGATGAGTTCATAGTCATGAAGTTATTCTAGGGAACAGAACCACACCTCAAACGTGCCTCCTCCAGAATGGTCTGATTTCTGACCGACTTCAGTCAGAATAACTAAAACATAGTAACCAGACCCAGGTAAAGCAGGGAACATCTGCAAGCAAAATGAAGATGCGATTGTGCCATCTGTAGGCACAGACGTGTAGCTTTAATTAGTCCGGTACCAGCAGAAACGGAGCCATTTCAGCATGTGGACTCTCACTCTGTACCCTATTCTCGATGCTTTTGCAAATCAGGTACACCTTTCCATGCGAAAATTGTACTTTGAGTTTGCTTTAGATATGCCTTTAATTATCTGCTGCTCAGAAGGGCATGTGAAAGCTTTAATGACCTTGCAATTTGCAAGAACTACTGCTAAAGGCAACTCTAGGTACAGATAAATGATAAATTAATCTAAAAATGTCCTGTCAAAACAGTTCAGTTGCTCAGCCCCCTCTTTCTCCTCGGTGCACACGCTACTCTGTTGTGTTTTATTTTTCCAGGACATTTCTCTAAAATGTCAATATAGCTAACGTAGGCACTCTACATGATTTAGGAAATAATTACAGCAATCAAAAGCTCCAGGAATTTGTAGAAGCTTTCCTTCATTCTTGCTGCCTGATGAACACTTGAAACAGGTTTACTGCTTGATACTTGTTCAAGAAATAGCTCTTGTGATTGCATTTCCAACTTAATGTTTTTCCTTTTTTTAAAATTAATATGCAGCCACAATGTGTTGTTCATGTGATTAGAGTCTTTAAAGTTTCTAAATGTTTTATTTAATCACATGGCATTTCAAACTCTCATATCTGTCCCTCCGAGCAATAAAAATATTTTCAAGGATTGGAGAAGTTTTTTTTGCATTTGTTAAATCAGTTGACCCGAGCCTACAAATAGGCCTTTCCTTCCATGAACATGAGAGGTGTCAGAGCAGGGCGGGAGGCTGCTGCTGGCCCTGCAGTGCGGAGGAGCTCTGTCAGGACAAGCGTAAAAGGGATTTGGCAGTCGGTGTGGCAACGGAGGGTATGGTTTTGGATAGCCAGATAGTTGCTTTTTGCCAAGCGTCATAGGGGTTAAATACCAAAATAGTTCATTCCACAAATAATTATAACTTGTAAATACAGACAAGGCACAGTAATTTCAAAAATCTGTTTACAATTCACAGGTTTCATTTACTAGTGAGGACTTGATTGATTTGCATTTTACTACAGCATTCATTTTAATGGTAGGGGCGAGTGTGTGATTGAAGTGAATCATACCAGAGGTGAGAACTGTACCTGGCACAATGCTCAAACTTTCACCCTGCCCATCGGATTGCTGCGGCGCAGGCAGCGCGGTGATGTCATCCAAGCCAAGCTCATGGGGTTTTCTGTTTGTTTTCAGTCTGAAACAGAGAGCATGAGCCGCAGGTGACTAGGGAAGGGTGATGATGTGAAACGCTGCTGTGCAAATCCCGAGTAAACTGGGATGGTGGAAGGAGGTAACTATCAAACCTCTCAAAACCAGTTGCCCTCAACACCACCTGCCTTCCCCTATGTCTCTTCTTTTCTCTCGCCAGGATCCCAGCATCACGCCCTGTTCTGTACCCTGTCGCCATTTCAAAGCACTCCTCAATCCCCTGTCCCTCAAGCTGGTGCCTCCAGGCGGTGCCTGCCCCAGCCTCCTCCTTCGCCCCACTGCCTCCAGCTGGGGTGCAGACCCTGGCCCTGCCTTCCTGCCTGCAGGCCTGGCAGCAGGGCTCTCTGATGGGGCCCCATCCCTGCTTCCCTGGGCGAAGGAGGGAACCGCGGCCTGGCTGGACAGAGGCTGAGGGGAGGTGGCCTTTGCTGGAGAGTGCTGCCCCAAGATGGGTAGCAACAAATTGCACGCCAAGGTGCGCCTCGGGGTAGCAGTGCAGGTTCTTTGGTGAGAAGAATGAAAATCCAAAGATAACATTAGGAATCAGTGTAAAAGCATGAAGTCCCAACTTCCATCTATGTCTAAAACAAAGAAGGAATGAAACCAAGATACCTCCAAACAAACTGCTTTTTGAGCTCTGCTTTTGTCCAGCTTTGCCTCCTTTATTGCCTACACCCCAGCACCCCCAGCTTCCTCATGTGACTCTGGCCACAGCCAGATGACAACTGCCACAGGTGGCTTGGAAAAGCCTCCATCCTTGCTGGCCCGCCACTCCTGCCATGGGGAGCGGGACTGCGGCTCTCACCCAGCAGGCCCAATGGCCGACTGCTGCCAGCCTCCCCGGGCAGGAGTGCGAGGGTGGTTCCATGCTCCCGTGCCCACAGGTAGGACCTGGATCCACAGGTTGGGCTGAGGATTGCAGAGCCTCAGGGACATTCCTCAGGAAGCCCCACTGGAGATGCGTTTGCCTTTCTGTAAGATGAAGGTTTCCATCTTGTCCTGGTAGAGCTTCAGTGAGCCTTGATGGTCCACAGCCCTGACCGTCTGCATCCCTGTCTGACCCAGGCAGCTTTACCAACCTACTGGTGCTACTTGAGGCTTGTCACCCCCTTAGTGTTCCAGGTGACCTCCGTCACAGCAGGAGTAGCTGTAAGCCTGGCAGCTGGGGAGAGGTGAGGCAGCCCTTGGGGTTAATTAGGAAATATTCCATGTTCAAAGCTCACCTGTGGAAGAGCTCTGCAGCTTGGTGGCTCTGCAGAGATCAGGAGGCAGCACCGCATGAGCTGACATAGAGAATTTCCCTTTCAATGTTCAGAATTGTTCTTTTTTCAATCTGTGAAAGCTGAGCCCGCACCAGACAGTCTCCTCACAACCTGTGGTGTTCATGATATCAAAAGCAGAGCCTGTACCTAAGCAGAGAGAAGGAAACGTCCTTGTCATAGCACTAAAGCAGTTATGCCTAGAAAACATGCAACAATTAAGAGACAGATCTAGATGGTTTCTTTCTGTGGTTGAGTTTGGAGGGTTTTTTGCATAAGTGCCTGCTATCACAGCACTTACCAAATTTCCATTTTACAGCTGTGTGTGTCAGGGTAGCAGAAAGGCTCATGCAGTATGGAAGAAACTCGAATGAAAAAACCAACCTTTAAGCCCATGGTCTCTGTGACCTTTTCACCCTGGTTTACAACTGTGGGCAAATAATCCCCTTCAAATCACACAAAAAATAAGTCTCCAGTTCTTCCTGCAAATGCTGAACAGAGATATTTGCTTTTGGCTTTGCTTGATCCCTGGGACAAGAAGAGTTGCACCAACCTCCCTCTCCAGCAAACAGCTCGGTATCTCCCGGAGCCTGGCCAGATCCCCCTTCCCATCCGTGCCCCGCCAAGGGCAGCCAAGCTGGGACGAATGGATTTTGCTCTTTCACGTGCCGTGGTTTCCTCTGAATCCTTTCCAGGGGCCATGGAGCTGCTGGAGCAGTGTAGGGGCCAGCACTTCCCTCCCCAGCCTCTTGGAGAATGGATCCGGGCACTGGCTTTGGGGCACAGCCCCAGGCTGCCGCCCCACCTGCACCGGCCCTTCCCCTCACCTCTTTGTTTCCAGATTCACCTGGGCCTGCAGAGAGCCAAACCCCCGGAAATCTTGGCAAGGGGATGCAAGAGTTATGCTGATATCTTTATGTTTAATAACAGCCATGCTGAAAGCTCAGTATTTATTCCATTATCCTGGAAGGCTGGAGCAGAGATGATGCCGGGAGAGGGACTGCTCAGGTGTTTGTTTCTCCTAAAAGCGTACAGTCAGAAATTAGTTTCTCTTTGTTTCACAGTTTGAGACAGAGTGCAAGGAGGAAGGAAAGGGCTGCATTTCTCATTTTCAGTATTTTCTTTCTTTTTGTTTGTGTGGATATAAAGATCTGAGCTTCACCGTTGAAAACACCAAAGCTGCTCATCTGTGCGCTGTATGCAGAAGTTCTCTCTGCAAAAGCTGGAAAACATTGCTGCGTGGTCAGACGCACGATCGGAGACGCAGATGGTTTTCTGTCGAGATCACTGTGCAGGGATGGGTGGTGTCATGGGGCACCCGAGCTCAGTGCAGAGCTTGCTGAGACTCCAGGTTCCCCCGCAGCATCCCAAACCGGCAGGGACAGGGAGACATCCCTCTCCATAGGGATGGAGGCAAAGCCTGACAAATTCCCCTGTGAAGATATGATTACAGTTCTCAGAAAAAAAAAAGAAAAAAGAGAATGTGGCTGCCGGGTTTGCACAGGCAGCTGCAGCTCTCATTCCTGACTAACGCCAATTTTACTGCATGTTGGTTCTCTTAGATGGCATCCTGCCTCTGCATTTGCAGAGAGCCCAGCAATATGCTGTTTGGAAGCCAAAATACTGAATTCCTGTGAAGGCTGGAGATGCTGTGATGGGTCCCAGGGACCTGTGAGCACGGCGACAGGAAAGAGCTGGATCTGAGACCTGTGGATCAGCACCATCTGGCCTGGCAACAGAAAGAGCAGGACCTTACAGCGATGCCGTCTGGTTTGCAGCCGCAGACGTGCTGCTGCAACACCCCTGTTATACAGGTTGGTGCAACGGAGGGTTGGCTGCTCTCAGCGGGGAAGTTTTGCTTCCTCACCCCAAACACTGCGAGCAAACCGCAATTTCCTCAACCTCTTTCGCTGTTTAGAACTAGCACTGCTCTCCAGTGGCTTCTTTCTGACAGTATGCATAAATGCAGAGCGATGCTTCGATGACACACTTCTTGGAAATAACGATATTCATTGCCCATACTCACCAGATGTCAAGCCAGAAGAGCCCATGAGGTAATGGAGCCTCTCTCGGTGGGGCCACCCGCTGCTCTTGGCTCCTCTGACCCCATGATTTGTCCTCAAGGGCAGCGCTGCAGCCTCAGCAACCATTAGCAGGGATGGGCTGGGACTCTTAAGGATGCAATTAAGTAGCAGGCACATTTCAGTGTGTCTAGATGGAGGAACAGAAAGGAGTCAAACCCCTCTGGGGAATGGCTTTTGTTTCCTGAGGCTTTTAGCTTTCTCAGCTTCCCCTTTCTCTCCAGCTCTGTTGGGTTGCAGCTGCCTTAACTGGGAGAGCTTGAAAATGGGTGCAGCCGGCGAAAGAAGCAGTTAGAGAATTTGGGATGCTTAAGTGTCCCCCCCCTCGCCCCCAGTCATAGTCATGCTACCAGTAGTTATAAAAGCTGTACTGGAAACCACAGCATATAATTAGAGGAGGTGGATGTTTTCACATTCTGCGCCTGTGTATATGCTGGAGTGCAAACTCCTAGCTGCTTTTCACACCCCTTGTCAGTCTCTCAGCTGAAGGACGGTATAATAGGAGTCTGCGAGGAGAGCGACTCAGCTCTGCGGGTGCCTGTGCTCCGTCATAAACACCCCCAGAAATCAGCTCACACCTGGGAACGAGCCCTGTAACACCGTCTGTGCAATGGCACTGAAATGGATCCCAATGGGCAAGCGGCTCAGAGGGTTGCTGGTAAGCGAGGAGCCCTGGAAGGGCCGGGAAGATGCTGGTGGCACCCGGTGAGGGGAGGAACAAGTGGAGGAGCCAGGCTTGGGAAGAGGCGCTCAGGTCAGCGGGGCCCCGCCTGGCCCAGAGCAAAGCACAGCGTCAGCTCAGGTCCGTCAGCTGAGGTCCATCAGCTCTTTTGGCTGGGTTTTTTTTTTTGCATCGCGCAGGAAATACAAGGCAGATCGTTCTCCGCTGCTCCTTCTCTGCAGCCCCTTTGCTGCAAGGACAGCGTGCAGTAAATGGGAATGCTGAACGCACGGCACCGCCGCGATCCCCGGCTGTCTGCAGCCTGCCCGCCTGACCTGCCCTGAGCTGGGACGAGAGTGAGGGGCCCAAAGCTGACGCAGCAAGGATGCTCACCCTGCGAGGAGACCTTATTTTGTACTCAGACCTTACGCAAGAATCACCAGACAGATTCCCTCATCCCAGCAAATACAGCATTTCTTGAGAAAGGTGCCTACAGTCCTGGATGTTGCCATCTTCAAGCTTTTCCCTGTGTGACAAAGGCTTAGGAGACCCGTGGTACATACATAACTGGGACTTGCAGGTCTGGTTTCTGGAGACTAGACCCACTGACACTCCTGTTTGATCCCTGGGCTCCCTCCTGCGTGTGTGGCCCTGTGCTTGGCTACCTGTGTGAGCCCAACCCTGGGGGCTCTGCTGTCACCCCCAGAGTGAATGAGGGACCTTTGGTGAACCACCAACCCTCTCATTTCGTAAGCAATCATAGAACCATAGAATGGTTTGGGTTGGAAGGGACCTTCAAAGACCATCCAGTTCCAACCCCCCTGCCATGGGCAGGGACACCTTCCACTAGACCAGGTTGCTCAAAGCCCCATCCAACCTGGCCTTGAACACATCCAATGATGGAACATCCACAATTTCTCCAGGCAACATAAAATCATAGAATCATAGAATCATTATGGTTGGAAGAGACCTCAAAGATCATCAAGTCCAACCATATACCTGATGCCACCATATCCACTAAACTATGTCTTGAAGTACCCATCTAAATGTTTTTTGAACACCTCCAGGGACGATGACTCCACCACCTCCCTGGGGAGCCCGTTCCAATGCCTAACAACTCTAACAGTGAAGAAGTTCTTCCTAATGTCGAGCCTGAACCTCCCCTGGCGCAACTTGAGACCATTTCCTCTCATCCTATCGCTAATTACTGAGGAGAAGAGCCCAATCCCCAATGTTCCAGTGCCTCACACTCTGACTTGTGACTCTGCACCTGGTTTTACTCCTGCATGAGAAAAAAAATGCTTTTCTGAACAAATTGCTCCTGCCAACCTCCTCTCTGCTGAACGCCAGTTACATTGGAGAGCATCTGCTTCAACAGCAATTTAGGCTGAATTTTTCACTCGGGGTGAAACCAGCAGAAATTGTACGCAACAAGTGAAAAGCCTGCCATGATGTGGTGAACAGCAAGAGAAAGTATGTGCGTGTGTTGGGTTAAGGGGAAGACAGTGTATCTGTGGTGCCTCCTGACAAACAGCAAGACCATCTGGAGCTCCCCCTAAGAAGCAGCGAAGCTCAGCCGCCTCTCCATGGGACATCTTAACCAGCCAAATCTCCTTAGTTACAATCACTCTGAAGCAGAGCTTAAGGAAACATGTATTTATTGAGAGAAGATGTCACTTTAATTTAAGAACAGAAGTATGTGCATCTAAATAATGTAACGCTGTCCAGCCTGCTGGGTAAGTTTCTCACTGACGAGCCAAAACCCACCCCTGAGACGTCCCTAGGACTTGTCTCTTCCACCCCAGGTTCATGGCGTAGGCCCAGGTTGCCCCTTGGCACCAGAGGCAGCCCCCCAACATGTGCCCTCATAGCCTCAGGCCAAGCCAGGTCCTCGCTGAGCACAGCTGGCTGTTGCATGATTTTCCCAAGAGAAGTCTCAGAAGCCTGGGGATGGCCAAGGACAAAGCCGAGAAAAAAGCTCCTTTTCCCTCCCAGAGACTCCCCAGGAGCTGCCCCCTTCCCTGCTTCCCTGCCGGTTCCTGCTGGGAGGCAGCCAGGACCAGTAAGGGCACTGGGAGTTGCTGGCACGCACAAATTAAACTCTCTGCGGGAGCACCCACACCATCAGCAAGGTGGGGAGCAGCCAGCACCTTCCTGCCAGGCTCCCGACAGCGGGTCTGGGTATCCCCAAAGCATACTTTCCTCCCCCAAACCACCTCTGCAAACAAACCTGATGGTTCCCAGCTGAGTGGCCACGCTGGCGGCTTAAAAGTTAGCTCCCCTGGCCCCCGGGTGTTTGTAATTATTAGCCCAAGAGCCAGTAGGGTTCAGCTACCCCAAGGCATTGCTTAAGAGTTTAAAAGAAGGCTGTAAGCAATCATAAAACTGTCCCAAAGCTCACATCCCCGTCCAAAGTCTGGTGATGCTGCAGCTCTCTGTCTCTCCTGTGGCCAAGGATTGATTTTAGCTAAAGGAAAGGGGAAATCACCCTGTTTGCTTTGGCCGGTGACGCTGGTGCCTATAAACGCTTTTCACATGCTGAAACTCCACCGGTGGCCTGTACCCCTTGCTGCCTCATAGCACAGGCTCTTGCACAGTTTGCTCCCAAAATATTTATTTTTAGGGTTAATTTCTGAGCAGGGCAAGGTACGCATGCTCCTGACGAACTACGCTGTTAATCAGACGCAATTTTTCTCTGGGTTTACACACGTGTGATGAAGGCTGTACTTGAGCCAAACCTTGGAACAGAAACGTTCTAAACAACCTCCTTCTTGTTTGCTCAGCCCCAGAGCAGTATTGACTTAAGAATATTGTCTTGCCAGTGACTTGTTAGAAAAGTTTGGATTTCTTTTGTAACCTGGAGAGAAAAGGGGCCTCTCAGTGAAGCCTTTTCCTGGCAGTGGCAGGAGTTTGGGGGGGGCAGCCCCCCTCCCCGGGCCACCAGCTGCACCCACGAATTCTGCTGGAAGGCTGTGCCCATCGTAGGCGAAACAGGAGGGCTCTGGAAAAGCATGAAGCAACGCAGCTGATAATCCCCCTTTTGCCTGTGCCTGAGCATGCAGGTTTAAATGAGATACGGGTTCAGAGAAGTGATTTTGGAAGGCTGAGCCAGTGCTGGAGCCCTGCTGAGGCTGGGCTGGCTCCTGGGTGACAGAGCTGTCAGGGGCGATTTCACTGCAGCCGGCATCTTTGGGAGCGTGTAAAAAAGCAGGATAAAAAACACACTTCTGTAGGCCGTGGGGGCTGAGGGAGGAAGGGTGTTTTCTGGCACCCCTTCCTCTCTCCAGCTGCTGCTCCCAGCGCAGCCACAGCAACGCTCCTGCACCCCTGCGCTGCCCACCCGCCTCCGAAACTGCCCTTTTGGCATCGAAGCAGCGCGTTAGGATCAAACCCATTGCGCAGTAGCAGCTCTGCTGTCAGGCCGAGCTCCGCTCCGCAGGAAACTCCTCCTCGCCGCTGCAGGAAGAGGAGCGGGAGAGGCTCTGTGCTGCTGGCCCTGCGCCCGAGGGACAAGGAGCCGTTGTCACGCTGCTCTTGGACACGATGCTGGAGGTTGCTTGGCTGTCACCCCAAACCTCTCTTCCCTCCTAAGCCCGCAATTCCACTCTTTCATCCTCTCTAACGACACTTCCCCACCCTGTGCACCTGCCTATCCCAAACATTACATACCTGCCTACCACCATACCACGAGACACCGAGGGTCCCCCTGCCCGCATATCCCGCAGCAGGGTGGGCGCCAGCCCTGCAGTCTCTCCACAGGGTCAGGGCTGCCACCAGGAATGGGTGCTGCCAGGCAGCTCTGGCTACCGCCGTCCTCTGCGGTCACTGCCACGCTTGGCCTCTGACAGAAGTCAGGTTGGACAAAGCCAGGCTTTTCCTTGGGCAGAAAGTGACTACAGGACTACCTTGGGCCCCGGGGAAATTCTGCATCCAGGACCAAAATAGGATCTTGTTTTGTTTCCTGGGATAGAGGGGGCTAGGGAGAGGATGGTAAAAATGGCTGAGAACACAGGAGAAATACTTCTTGATGAAATTTGCTGTTGTTTTCCAAAAATACCTGGGCTGAAGGCATTGGAATGGCAATTTAACTCACATGATGCCACTGCAGCACAGAGAGTTGGGGATGCCCACTGAGAATGGCAGCTGAAACACTCCAAGCTCCCCAAATACTTTGCAAAATGTCATATCACCTCTTTGCCATCAAATCTCCATCGAACACTCAGAGACCCTTGGTCCAAGCCTGCTCTGCGCAGCCTGCTCTGGCACAGGGACAAGCGCTGGCCCAAACGCTGCCTTTCCAGCAGCGACCCAGCGCTGCCAGCTGGGTTTCGATGCCGAGGCTTCTTCAAAGCGAACAAAATCGTGACCTCCTCCGACCACCCCGTCCATCAGCTTTGCCACTGCTGGCTGCCAAAGGGATGATTTTGAGGCAGAAGCCAAAGGAAGAGCCTTCCACTTCTGCTGGTGACAACCTCTGCGTTGAACTCCAGTCGAGTTTTTTAAGTGTCCTACAATAGCACAAGATGTGTCTTAAAGGGACTTCAAAACAACATGCATGGAATAGGATCTCATAGAGGGAGAGCAGTAAACGTGAAAGGTTACATCGATATATATAGCTGTGTGGCCAGAGAACAGCAGATTAAAAAAATATATTAAACGCTGCAAAATATCAGGTTATAAAACTTCCCCCTGCCAGGAAGTGACCTTCAATGTTCGCTATTTTATTTGTTATCATGAATTTGCTTATGTTTATTTGCTTCAGGCCACCCCATGCTGTGTCTTTGGCCTGTCTTACTCTTGCGTCTGTCATACGTCCTCCTGTGCCGCCTGTAACTGCAGCCCGTGCTGTCCCTGCTCTCCGTGCCAAGCGAGGGGGTTAAAGGGACAAAACAGCAGAACTGGCATTTCCAATGGAGACAGCATGGTCCTAATTAAACCCGACCTCCCTGTAATCATCTCTAGTTATTGCCGGGTTTGTAATCTCATGCCTACAATAATCTGAGTTAAAGCTGTTATATTATATTGTTATATGTATATGTTATATATATGCAGTGTTATATGGAACAACATGTAAATCACTCCAGGGCCATCAGCTTCTTATCACTGCCATCTACATCTTACGAGATTTATTCAGAAAGTACGAATTGAGGCAAAATAGCTAGACATTACCAAAACCTCAGTTATTTTAGATCAATTGTGATCAGAAACATACTTCCATGAAATCGTACGCTGGGATCATATACCCACCTGCATACACATACATTTCTTGTTTATGTACTCGGTCAGTTCAGTGGTTAAAATCACATTTTTCTCACTCCCAGCACAGCAAAATGTCAATAGGCAACTTGTTTTGCTGCTCTGCTCTGTACATCATTGCCAAGCATCAGCCAGAAAAGGGTCCAGGAGTTAGGGCTTAGCTGGCAATTTTGCTGACAGCGCAGGAGGCAGAGCAGCCTGCTCGTTTACAGCCACATCGCCTCTGCTGACAGAAGTAAAAATGGGCTTTTGTCGTTGTCAATAAACAAATTAGAAACTGCTCTGGAGATACACCAGCCCCGGTAGCCCCGTTGCATCAGCAGGCAAAGAAGGAGAGGGCCAGGCCCTTCCAGCAGCCAGCTGCAGGAGACGAGAAGAATACATAACGCCGTATAACACTATATAATGCTGCTCCTCGCCGGTCCTGGCCTGGTTCGAAGGCAGCTCACAGACCCTGGCTGGCTGTGGACCCCGGGCCTGGGGGCTCGGAGCTTGCTGGCTTGGCTGATGCTGGCCACTGGAGCTCTGCCAGGCAGTAATGTACGTCCTACAGCTGGTGGGAGTTTTTCCATCAAAACAACAGGTTTTCATCAGAAAATGTCAGTTCATCAAAAAACAGCAGGCTAGCAGAGCAGTTTAAATGAAGTTCTGAGAAAAAAGAAACATATTTTTTTCATTCCTTGCTGGTTTCTTGAGCTGCACAGGTATCCAGGACTCCTGTCTCTGGGGGGTTCCTAATATTTCAGACTTTTCATTTTCCAGGGCTGGGAAGCCTAGGAGCGCCTAGCAGGAACAGGGCTTATAGCTCCCTGCAGCACCGGCCAGAGCCAGGCATCCCGGAGGGTACCATCTCACACCAAGGACATCATTAGGGTTCCCATGCCCAGGGAACGAGGAGCCTGGATGGATTGAAGAGGACTTGGATAACACAAAAGGAAATTCCTGGGAAAAAAAAGAGGTTTACAGGAACATCAAGCCCTAAATAACCAACCTAAACCCCAGGATTTCTATTCAGGTCTCATACTACCCAAACTTCATTTTGAAATTGGTCATCTGCTTTGTGGTCCGTGAGGAACAAACCCACCATCCATTTGCCCACCCCTGGGAACGGAGAGCGCGCAGGCTTTGTAACTCTCCATCCTTTCCTCTCACTTGTTGCAGGAACTGCAGGTTTTCCTGCGGATTTCTTATGAGAAAATGTATTTCCCTTGGTCCTGGCGTCACGGTATTAAGGGCACAGAATTCGTACTTTTATCCAGGTGCTTATCTCTGCTCTGTTTGATGTTTATAAGAGCTATTTGCCGATGATTTCCAAGGTGGTGTAATAACAGGTGTTAGTTCTCTTATGTGTGCCAGAGTGGAATTGTGGGTGCGAGATCCAGCGACAGGGCAGAATAAGAGACATACTTCTTCGGCTGCGGCTACAGTAGTCTTTTCTTCTGGGTAGACCTTTTCTTCCACCACCCAGAGCAAGATTGGATGTCCAATTAGGCAGGTCATTTAACACTGCTGGAGGGAGCCAAGGCTACTCTGCAGAGCCCAAGGGCTTTTTGTACAAGGTGACAAGCCCACAGCCCTCATTCCCTTCCCCATGCCAAGCCATTTGGATGCCTTACCAACACTGAGCGCCTGCAGCTCAGAGAAACCTGGTCTCCAGGGCTCACGCTAAAGGCATTTTCAGGGGCATATTGCAGAACTGCAGATACGTAACTCTGACAGACACACCTCCCAGCCCCCAAAGGGACAAGGCACACACTTACACCCTCCCTCTGAACTGCTTCCGTTGCTGTTTCTGGTTGAATACCTGTGGTTAAGAGTCCACTTAGTTATAAGCATCAGCTTGAATTCCTCATTAACAACCATATCAGATACTCACAGGTTCCTCCAGAGCTCTGGTTTAGCACCAAAAGCATCGAGGCAGGTGTGAGCAAAGGAGCACCAGCGCATAGGGAGCCAGACCCCAAGCTGAAGCAGAGAAGGTGTTCTGTAGCTCCAGAAGGGTCTGAGGAAAGGCACTAAATACATCTCATTTCTTTTGCCTGCGGGAAGTAAAAGCAGCAAGTGATGTGGGGAACAACAGAGAAGAGAATATGAGGAAAGACGAGGGGCTTGGGGGGAGAAAAGGTTTCCCATTGTCACCACTGAGACTTGGTGCCTACAGCAGGGGTTATGAGATGCCTTCAGATGTCAAATACATCCTGGCCTGATGTCGCACCCTATTTTCCCTACCATTACTTGATTACCAGGCCACCTTGCTGCTTTAGTGCATTAAAAGCATCTGCCAATAAGGTTGTGGTATTGTGCCTCCAGCAGAAACAGGCAGAAATCCTCACCATGTTCAATGTGGTGGCTTTTTTGGTCCATCAGAACTGTATGCAGCTCAGATGACCCTGCTGTCCTCTCTAACCAGGTGGCCACCCCCTCAGAAACAGAACAGGTGCGAAAAATAAAGTGTTTAGAAGAGGTTAGGATTCAATAAATGGAGAGGCAAATGCTCTGATTTGGGGAATGGCCCATCCTTTTTCCACCCTCATGGACAAGGGTTTACTGAACTCGGAGACACACGACTGATCAGTCCTTCACCTCTTTCTCTTTGGTTGTCTGCTTATCACAGAATCACAGAACGGTTGGGGTTGGAAGGGACCTCTGGAGATCCCCTAGTCCAACCCCCCTGCCAGCGCAGGTTCACCTCCAGCAGTTGTTTGCCAGGTTTGCTGCTGGCAGAGCGATCTCTGTGCTCAGCCACTCACATCCAGATGTCATGAGAGCCGACCAGCACCATGCACAGGCACCTGAGCGCAGAATGTGCCCCACTTCACCAGCTGACCTCCAGCTCCAGTCCTGCTTCGCTCATAGCCTGGTCAGATTTTTGCTACGGTGAAATTTGGGGACTCCTTCCGCTGCTTTGGTTGTAATTAAAAACATGGTTTTAATTTCACTCATTATTTTGAAGAACTTGGATAACTTTAACTTAGCTAAACATGCATTTATTCCTTTAAAATCTTTTTCTTTCTCAGATAACTTTTCATCTTCTAATTACTCCATCAAGGCTCGCAAAATTGCAGATTTCCTACGGTCCATGTTTCAGATGAGGACTCAATGCCAGTTTGCTGTGGGGAATTAAATATATAGCAAAGATGAAAGAGTAAATGCAGTCCTCTGTGTTTGATACAGAAGCTGACCATACTGTTTCAAGGCACGTTTCAGACAGAGCCATGCAAACTAATTTGGAAAGGAAAACTCAGCTGCAGGCTGAGAGAATTCCGTGCTAACTGCAGCAATGATCTCTCTCTCTTTCTCTCTTAACGGAACTTTATCAGAAAAACACATTCTTAATATTCCTAGCACAAATCAGGTGTGGTTCCAAAAATACTTTACCTCTGAGTAACTGGGGAAATGAGCTTTTCCACTGTGCATTCTACTCCAGTGACTCACCAAGCGGCTCAGCCCCCAGCGTAAGGCATCCTTGCAGGGCGATCCCGCAGCACCAATGCGAAGCCAAGCACATCCCATCGCTGTTCACAAGCTGCAAGTAAACTAAATATTTTTTTCATTACGGGTATGAAATGCATATTTCATTATGTCCACTGTGCAGATGTGATGTGCATACAATCTCAGAGAGCTCGATTTTAATATTAGAGCATGATAAATGCTGTTTTTTCTTAATGTTCTACCAGTGTTGCATCAAATATCATGTTCGAAACAAAGCCCTGCTCATATCAGTTTATGGTGGTTTGTCCCAGACGGCCAGTGGATCCCTTCTGTAAGGTACACACATGCCTTGTTCCTGTCTGGGAAAAAACATTCCAGGAAAACGTTCGGAGGATGAAGGTTGGCCCTGCCCCCTCTTGCGCTGTGGATGTGCCCTCCCACCCACCATCTCAGAAGAATAAAGCATATTTATTCTCACTATTGTATTAAGGAAGAGATGCTGATTCTTTAACAAATCCCATGGCAACACACACCTCCAAGTTCAAAAGGCACCGCTTGATGATGGAGTGGACCCAAAAGGAGAGGCAGACCTGCATCCCTCGCTCCCCCTTGCTTCTCCCTGGGAGTCAATGGCTCCCCTTGCCCCAGCCCCGCTGTCCTCTGCCTCCCCTCTGGGCAGATTCAACTCACTGAACCAGCAATGAGGAAAAAAAAGGAATAGTAGGAATAGTTCTCTATTTCCAGCTTTGGGAGCTGCATTGTCCCAGCGAGGGGTCTGCAGAGTGTGATGGCCAGCACAAGGAAGGAGTGAGAAATGGTGGTAGGAGGATGGAGGAGCGCGGAGAGGATGCATTATTGCAGCCGTATTGCTGAGCCGCTGCCCCCTTCCCCGACCGGGGCCGTGAGCAGCGAGCACCGGCCCGGAGCAGGCGTTGCTCTCACCGGTGAGCGCGGGGCAGACCCAGATGTGCCGAGTCCTTGTCTGCACGGCAGTAGGACCCAGCTCCTAGTCCAATTTGTAACGACCCAGGAGCCTGAAAAAACTCCTGGATCATTACCAATTATTCATGTGTCGTTTTTGATGTGTTAGCAAACAGCTCATGGAGACAAGTTGTTCCGACAGTATGACAGGTACCTTGTCATTCCTCATCTAGAGGAGAAGGCATTCTCTTTTCAGCTGGTATTACATGAAGTCCTTGATGATTCCTGCTTACCAGCCACCATCTTGAGACCCAATCCAAACCAGACAGAAGTCGATGTTAAGGCTTGCTGACTCCAGTCACATTGGAGTCACATTCTTTTTCGTCAAAATAAATGCCAATGTAGTGCAGGTCTTTACATGCAATATATCCTTTATAAAAGGAAGACATGGGCGTACCTGCTTACTTTATGGTGTGTATTTTAGCAAGGAATTAAAATGTCAAACCAAATTTCAAGGACTAAGTTGAAGTTATGCACAGAGGGTACGCAGACTGGGTGCAGGAAGTGCCGCGTCGCTCACTGGTTTTGGTGAAAACAAGAGAATGGAAGATGTCCTTGCTCCCACATTTGCTCCAGCATTTTTAAATGAATGGGCAAGATCTTTTGCATCATTGTTAATTACAGAGATGGAAACGTGTCTTTCATTGCACCAGAGCAAGGGGAGTGAGATAAGAAACTAAAATTATCATACAACAGAGCTAATTTCTGAACTCAGCTGTAACTATGGCAACCTTCATTCACAGTATTTAACTGAGACTATAGAAAAATAGTGCAGTCAGCAAGCCTGAATAAATTATCTGCATCATTGGCTTACAAATGTTTCAAAGACATGAACTTTTAAAAAAATTAAACTTTCTAAGAAGTTCGTATTTGCAGAAATCATTTGACATTACCTCTGCATTCCCTGTTCATGTTGACTAAAGGGACATGTCTTTCCAGAGAGGCCAGGCGTTAAAGGAAATACATTTCAAGATGACAGGCAAAGGAAAAAAAATAGGTGAAATCCAAAATTAACATAAATTCTAATACAATGTCCTATAATTGTGCAGTTACTGTTAAAACCTGGCACTGTCAGCAACAGTATTTTAGTTTTCCTTGACTGTATAAAATCAAAAGGCAATGCTGGGCCAAATTCTTCTCTCATTTAAATGTATGTTTCTCCCTCCCACCTTCGTTGGCATCAGTAGCCTCCGCTTGCTGCATTGTCACAGTCCGCAGTGCTCCCCATACGTGAGCTTGAATAAGGGAGTAGTGTGGTATTAACAGAAAACAAAACAAAACAGAGGTAATGGATCAATACAGTGACATTTCCTCTCCGCATCCAGCTCCTCTGGTGTTCCGGGCTGCCAGGGAGGTGCTTCACCCCCCGGCTGCTCCCTGGCCCTTGGCACAAGCCTGTCATTCAGCTCTGCTTCATACAGCATTTTTCTCTATTCCTCTGGTGCAGAAAGTGGCTGTAGCTGACAGAGGATAAAGCAAAAGGAAGAAGAATAATAATTTTCAAACACCAAAACCAAACCCTTCCTCTTTATGTATTTGATGTAGCGGCCTGGTTTGAGGCAGCTAATGAACAAGCGTTCACTTGCTATTTATTGATGACCAAAAGAAGTGGAAGAACACTCCAGATCCTGTATTTACTTTGACATTCACTATACCAATGCACCATATGGAAGCAACCGCACTATAGCTACACTTGACAAACCCTCAACCTAATCCTTAGCCATGCAAGACTGCTTAGTGGCGCATGGACACACGAAAGAAGAAATTTCTAGTTCGCAGGGATGCAGATTTCTGGCAGGATTCTTATCACCAAAGCTCTAACGGGGTCAGGTACATGTGGCTTCCCAACACCACACCACCCCTGATGATTTGACCTTGGTAGCAAGGCGAAACAGTCTTGGGCACAGTCACAAAACACAAGGTAGAGGTGGCAAGGCGCCTGGCAGAATTACGATTACTGCAGGCGTGCTAAAATCCTTAAAACATGAGGGTCTGGCACTGCGAGTGCTGTGACGATGGCCTTAAGGGATGACCCTGGAAAACAGTACAGCGTGGGAAGAGACTCAGTCACGCTATAGTCCCTTTCCCCTTAGTCCAATTTTCCTTGTTTCACATACAAAATCCCTGTTCACAAGAGGGTTGGCATTACTGGTTACAAGCATGCAGGGAGCATTTGAGACCCAGAGGTTTGCCATTTCTCGTAGATCGTCCTTAAGTATTTGAGACTAGCCTCCTAGAACTTTTTTTTTGAGGAAGACCTGGCTGCAAAACAACATTTTTAAACTTTTCTTTCCTGACATGACTGGAATGTTTGGATGTGAGCCTTGCTGCAGTAAGTGTTAGAGCCTAAACGCTGTGCGGCAAGTCCCGTGCCTTTGAGCACACCCGGGCACGGGGAGCGCACTTCTTGTGCACGCGGGAGCCCTAATGTACCGCCCTCTGGAAGCAGTTCAGAGTTGTCGACGACGCAGATTTGCTAATCAAATCTCCACACGGCTGAAGGACACAACACGCTGACCTTTACCACAGCCCTGGGAATGTTGCAGCAGCCTGAAATGACTTTCTAGAGCTGCTCCCACCGCTCGGGTCGCAGAAGAGTCTTTGCCAGCACTGGTGGGGATACCGTGCCTCTGAACAAAGCACCTTTTTTATACGTACTTTTCAGAGAGAGGAGAGGAATTATATCTGATTCAACAGGGCTTTCAGATACCCTTTCCAGATTACTACAGTGGTTTCATTCAGTTATGCAGGCTTCAAATTAAAAGTTAATGAAAACTAACACACTTCTCATTTCTCCTGAGGTGCATTTGCTTTCTTATTTAGAAGAAAGTCAGAAGAAAATTCCTCCTTGTTTGACAAAGGGTGCAGGGACCCTGAGAACTGCCTGGCAGCACATTCCTGCATGAAGACCGTTGCTATCATTTTGAATCAGTTGTGCTCATTTTCCAAGTGCACGTTATACCCATCTCCCACAAGCAACGCGTGTGCAAGTAAAGTATCATTAGCTGTGATGGGCACCCTTTGTCTTCCCAGGAAATGACTAAATGGTATCCTCAAAAAGCTGACAATTGGAGAGTGGTAGAAATTACAGACTCATGTTTGGCATGGAGTGTCATACTCGCAGCTGTACTGACTGCCTGCCAGGAGCTGTCTGCCTACAGAACATGCCGTCTTCCAGTTGCTCGACCTGAGATAGTTCAAGAGGATAAGAGCAGTGTTAGAGAAGCGAACAGGCTTTCTCTTTGCAGACTGCTCTTGCTTGGTTTCATAGCTCTCCTCTGGAGGAAAGTGAGATTGTTGCTATTTTCCAGGGGATGGCAGATTCAAGCAGTGGTTTTCAGATTAAGCTAAGGCATTGCTTTTGACTCGGGGTAAGGCATTCCTTCATTATTAACATGCAAGAAACACACAAACTTTGAACCTTATATATTTTACCCGCTGATACATGCAAATGCAGAACAGAAAGGCTTGAATCTAGGAAAATCACTGGGATTTTTTTTTTGCAAACATCTTTAAACCCTTACAGCTTCATAGCCCCTGCTCTCCCTTATTCCAGCTCTCCTTTTATAGCCGTTCCTGTTTGATCCTAGCAATCGCCTGCAGTCATGACGCTGGTACTGGGTATACTGCAATCGACTCAAGCGTTATTCTTCACACAATTCCTTTATGTAAAAAGACATGTACAAACTTCTTGTTTTTCTGAAGACAGCAAAAAGCAAGCAAGCAAATAGCAAGAGCCCACCTGTGCTCACATTCAAGCCTTCTCCAGGAAGCCCTTTGCCCCAAGGATCTCTTTCCTTCCAGTGTCGTGTCCCTGAACTCATTTTACTGTGCCTGTTGCATTTCTATCCATCATTTTTTATGTTTTTTTTCCCCCTCTCTTAGATGCACGCGTGTGACTGCACAACTCATGGCTTAACCACTTTCTGTCTGTATCATTTACCAGTACACTGTATGACCAGCCTATATGGGACATGATATTACGTAATTTTGTAATAGTGGTGCTATAGCTTGGGAGGTGGATTGCACTGTTTTGGTTTGCAGTAATCAGTCGTTTAACTGCTTGCTCGTGCTGAACCAATTTAATCTATTTTTTTCTCATCCCTATTTTCTCTTACTATTTTCAACAAGAGTTGATGTGATCACAGGCTGATTACACTTTGCTGCGTGAAAATGGAAGTAAATTACAATTGCACATGTGGGATTTTGCAAACGGCCAAAATGATGTAGGGATAGCTGCATAGGCGATGGAGAGAACACAAATCACTGCGAGGGTGAGGCTCTGTATATTCCCTCCTGCTCCCCCGGCGCTGCTGCAATGCCCTTCCCTTCTGCCAGAGCCTGCTGCCTGCCCTGCCCTGCCTGCGGAGCCCTCTGCGGAGCCGTGCCCTGAACTGCTCTGTGAAATCATCCAAGCTTAAAACCTCTTTTGGGGTAGTTCGGAGCACTTCCACTTTAAAGTATGGCTGGACACGCTCTTGCATGGGTGGTGACTTGAAGGGCCTGGGATGGGGACGTGAATGAGAAAGCAAGAAAGAGCTTTCTATAAATGAGGGTACAGCTGGATGGCTTAAACCAGACAGGCAACAGAGTGAACAGGAACATACGGACGTGCCCTCGGGACCTCCACAGTCATCCGTTCTTGTGCCTTTTACCTGAATGGCATCGGTATGACTGAGCCAAATCACACAGAAGCGTAGTGGCACATCACAGCCCAGTTGTCTGCTGGGTGAAACAAAGCACTCAAGTACGCACTTGGACCAGGAATCTCATGTTTTCCATTAAGAACAAACAGTAAGGGAGATTAATTGCTGCGAGCACTGAAAACGAATGAGCGTGAAGACTGTGCCTATGACAACAATATTTGTGAATGCATTTGTTTTCTGAGGATTGAAAGTAAATATTTTATTCATTGTCTCATATGTGAACGCATGATTATATCAGCAACACATATAAAAGAAACAAGAATATTGTGTGCTACTGCAGTTTGCTAAGGAAACAGAAATACTGACTTGAAGTCAACCAGTCCTTGATAACCAAAGCTGTAATTTAAAACGTAAATGCCTTTCTGAGCTCATCTATTCTAAGCTGGATAGCGCCCAGCATGTTTCAGTTTTTAAATAACTCATTCCCATGACCTTTGCAACTCACTACCTTACACAACAGTGCAAAAAAGAGCCTCATACACATGACTCAGGCTGCCTTAGGGTTGCTGAAATTTAAGAAGGCAGCCTACATAACATGATCACAAGCAAAAGGAAAATAAAAGACTGATTATATAATATCCAGCCAAATTGAACAAACCTCTGCAGTTGTACAAAGCTGTGGGCTGCAGAGATGGATCCAAAGTTCAAAGAAATTTTAAAGAAACAGCCTGATGTGGCTAGCGTTTAGCCCCAGTGTTTAGTGTCAATGCTGGTGGAAGAAATAATCCTTCCTCTCAAAATACTGCTCTAAAACACTTAGCTTGCAATCTGGACGTGCTCCAGGACATTTGAAGCACATTGAGTAAAATGATCGTGGTGAAAGAGTAAGGTGCCTGGACTGCTAACTTGCAAGCCCAAAATCATCCACAGGAAGCATCTGCCACCAGCTCCTGGCAGCAAGCAGGGTAGCAGTCACCTTACACTTACTGAATGTCTTCCCGATGCTCCCAGATCTTTCTGGAGGTTCCTCAGAGGCACAGCCCATCTGTGGGGAAACCTGTGATCTTGTACCACCTCCCTGACCTGTGCCACCGGGACATCATTGAGCTGTGCAACTGAATGTGCAGGTTATTCGGACTTGCAAGCTAGATCCAGCCCTGGGCTGGAATCCAGAGCCAAGGCAGGCACCCAGGTGCCAATTCAGGGCAAAACTAGAGTGGGGATTCCTAAATGACCTTCTAAAAATCTCCCCAGGACAAGAAGGGCACCCCTAATGCAGGCCTGCTGGAAATGGTCACAGTCAAGCCTTCTCCTCTGACTAAAAGCCTGGCAGAGGAGCACAGCTTGTTCTGCTGAGGTCGACAGGATCTCTTGGAGGGAGATGTTTACCTCCAGTTCCTGAATACCATAAACAAAGCTCCAAATTCTCTTGTAAGACATAGTGCTGCTCCTTCTCCTGGTTCCTATCTTACCATGTAAGAGCCCAGTGGCTAAAGCTTAGTGCCTGTAACTGGAAAACGCTGGTATAATTTTCACCTTCAGTCCACACTGCCTGTTTTTCCAGATGAGCACCGTTAGTGTCCGGCTGTAGGTCAGCCGAGGGGAGGGCAATCCTTCGCCCTGCAGCGGAGACCGGTCCCCGTCTCTTACAGGAATCCACCATGGCTTGGCTCAGAGACAGCAACTGGGACTCTGTAACCTTCTGCTTAGGGCACCTACCTGGAAGAACAGAGTAATCTACTCGATCTAGCCCTAAGACTTCAGATCTTTTAAAATGATTATATCAGTTATATATTAGACTACATTCTCAGTTATTTGTCTGTGGCTAGACCCAAGCTAACTCCTTTCGAAGCCACCGGGAAAGTATTTTCCTTCTTTTGAGAAGCACACTGTCTAGAGATGGGCAGACAAGGCAGGAGAATAGAACAAACACAATTTTGGTTTGTTGTTTAAAAATATAAACTAAACATACAGTATAAAGCAAACAGTAAATATTTATGTAGGTGGGGTCACTTGAGATATTAACTCTATTTATTAAACAAGGAAAACAGTAACGTCACTCAACTTTCTTCTACAGAAAAAAACAATAAATGCTTATATTTTTGCAGCAAATACAAATTTCAAACCCCAAAGTATACAGCTGGGTCTTAGTTTCCCTGCGTTTAGGCAAGAGTAAACTGCACGACAGTAAACAGGAGTAAGAAGGAGGTCACTTTTGTCTGGTATTCTTTCTGAACTTCCTTGTAACAAGTAGAAATGGGACCCAATGTAACCCCAAGCCCCAAGACATCTAAGAGACTGGTTCAGACTCTGCTCTTGCTTCTAAATCTGAATTTCTAATTTTATCTTTTATAACTACTTTCCACTCCAAAGTACACCCTCATGCTAAGAAGATAACACCAGTACTTCTAGTCATTGGCACTGGTTGCTCTTCCTCATTGCTGGAGAAATTATTATTCTTTAACATTCACATTTGCCTAGCAAGATCTCAACACAAATCAGCCAGCTGTTTCTGCAGACCATCTGTTGGCTTTCCATCTCTTGACTTCAAGTGATCTCAAGTAAAGATGAAAGGCTGTATCCAATTACTCGTCTCTGAACAATCTTTAATTTCAGAAGTATCATATATGATAAAATGAAACGGGGATATCATTGTTCCAGCAGTATCAGGTAAATAATACTTTGCCTGTTGCAAAGTGTAAGCTATTCTCTTTCTGGAAAAATGCAGGCAGATTCCCCTCCCCTCCTAGCTTTAACCTCCACTACTTCCCCTGGAGTCTACTTAATCTTTTGCATGGCAGCCACCATACCTGCAAATGTAGTTACTTTTTTAAATTACTGTAACAAATAAATTTGAAAAATGCATACCATAAACTACAGCTGCAAAAGGGATCAGCCCCTTCAGAGCCAAGATAATTGTTGGAGCCAACCTCCTCGTATCCTGAAACAGCCTCCTCTTAGCACAGACACTGATAATGTCATAAGTATCATTCTTGAAGCTTGCCAAAAAAGTATTTTCCAATAACATTTTACTACATAATTTCCTTTACTTCATCGAGCTGTCAGAATGCTGTATTCCTCCAACTGGATACCAAACCCTGAAAGACCAACCCAGGTGAAGGGTGCAAGCTAGTGCACAACTCCTGCCAAATGCAAAAAATTCATTTAGTTTCCTGCTAATAAGACCTGAGGAATATAATAGGATGGTGCAAAGAAGTCCTGAGGGGCAAGAGGCGACCGATACAAGCTGAGCAAGGAAAATTCCAATTAACTGCAAGGAAAATATCTTCACAGTGAAAGTAGTGAAGCACTGAAACTGGGGCCCAGGCAGGCTGGGGCACCTCAGTCCTCAGAGACGTCCGAAACGAGACTGGCCAAGTCCATGAACAAGCTGACCTAGCTCTGAAGTTGGCTCTGCTTTGAGCAGGGAGTTGGGCTGTATGACCTTCAGAGGTCCCGTCCGACCTCAGTGACTCTATGATTTTAGAAAGCTGGATCCCAACTGCTGAACAAAGCCAGACCCACTGCTTCATTTCAGAAAGGAGCTGAGAGTGAAGATACAAAAGGCCTCCAGGGAGACAAAATAGATCAAATTATCCCTGGGTCCCACAGTGACAGCAAAACACCCACTGAAAGCAATTGTCTCTGTGAGTCCCCACTGGCATCCCCTTCAGAAAGGGCAGGAGAAAGCCCAGTGGCATGGCTGAGTGCTGCTGGTTTACTCTAAGGCTGATATTCTTAAGAGACGTTTTTCACAAATCACCTTTCGCAGGCCTCATTGTAAAACTTCAGAAACATTCGCTGTACCCGGGAACCCAGCTGTGTTAAAGGAGGACAAATGCACCACTCACAGCAAACGCTCCCTGACAGGGCAGCAGCATACAGGAATGCACAGCCAAATCCTTCCTTTGAAGCAGGCTGACGACCACAGGCCATGGCTGTTTGCAGGTACTGCGTCTACTTTCAGCTCTACTGACACATTTATTTTTGCCATGTAATGCTCCTGATTTCTGCTAAAAATAAATTACTGCTCTGTGGAACAGCAGACATACATTGCTGTCATTGTTTCTAGAATGCTTTCAGGAAAGGAAAGAAGATAGTTTAGTCTTGTCCTATTCTTCCTGTTTATTCAGTACATGGCATGTTTTGCTCCTTATTTTCCCCTTCGTTAGGCTTTTCTTTCCGCTTTCAGAACTTGTACGACTCTTCTATTTTTTATTTTTTTTCTGCTACAGGTTGGTATGGCAGCATGCCGGGCAGAAGTGTTTGATCTGTGCATGCAATTTTGAGACAGGTTTTATGAGTGACTGCTCTTTTCAACAGGCACAAGAGCAAAATGGCATTTCTGCAACACTGTATGCAAAGATACTGCAAAAATGTTACGGAGTCAGGGGATATAAAAGGCATTTCTGCAACACTGTATGCAAAGATACCGCAAAAATGTTAAGGAGTCAGGGGATATAAAATCAATTGAAGTATTACCCTGTGTTCCTGAACTGGCTCTCAGTAAAACTGAATCAATAAAATATTTATACATTAGGCACAAGAACTTATTTGAACTAGAAGGTTATTACAAACACCCGATTTAAAATGAAAACGGATTTTGATGATTTGTAATGGAGTTTCTCTGGAAATGTGTGTAGAAAGCTTCAGGGTAACTACTGCAGCACTTTAGCTGCAGTGATAATGCATAGCTGCCGATCGGTTCTGCAATGCAGAATTACCCACCGTCAGCAACAGGCACAGCAGACAAGGACTGATGCCTTTTGTTGCACTCAGACGATAATCCTTCCATCTGGGGAAACAGAGAGACTTCACATACTTTGAAGCAGTTACAAGCAATTGCTTTTCCATCAATGCCTGATGTAAAATGTTAAACATGGAACAACATGATTTTATTCATTAAAATAATTCTTATTCTTTAGAATTGGCAAAAATGGACTGTTGCTAAAAGTGCACAAAAAGGTCTTGGCAGCGGCAGGATGAAGAAAAGGAAAACCTAACTTTCCAGTCGGACTGCAACATTGAACTTCTGGCACACCAGCAAACTCCCATCAGCTTGAGGAGCAAAATGTCAGCCAAGTTTCAGTATTTTCTTCTTCATTTGTGGGATTTATCTGCGGCTGCTAAGGCCAAATTCTCTTCTCACTCAGTATTTTAGAATTCAAATTCTGTTCAAAGAGGTATGTGGTGTCAACAGGATCCTGTGAGACAGGGAGCCACAGCTTCCAATACCAGCTCTAAAAGTAGCTCCTCTCCTGGCCTTAAATCAGGCAGAGAAAGGGAAGAATAAAATAAATAAACAGGGAGTTATAACACTAATCTTTCAATTTCACAGCGTGTTATGGGGAATTGAACTAACGGTCACAAGATGTCCTGAAGACCAAAAGTGCTAAATGCTAATTATTTTGTGGACTTTCTTTTTTTTCCCAGTAGGCAACTCTAGACAGCAACATTCTCTTCAGAAGTCAAACATGAATCCGCTGTACAAACCCCGTACTTGCAATCAGAAATAGAAGGTGATCAGTGCTGACTTCATCCCAATCAATTTCTGTGTATTTCCTCAAACAACTCTCACTCAAATACACCCAGGGACAGGTCTGTCTTCCCACAGCCTTTTTGCTCCTCGTGGGGTAAGAGCATGCCTTAACTGTGTCATCTTCTGTAGTCATTAAGAACACTTCTAAACTTGGGTGCTTTACAGTCACTCTTGCTGCAAGAAGCAAATTATGTAAACGGTTGTTGTCACAGCACACTCTGCCAATCTATTTCTAACCATGTGCTACCGTTAAAAAGGAATGTAAATTATTCATCTTCCATGCTGTTCAATGAAGCCTTTAATGTACAATGGTGTGTCAGATGCTTTTTTTATTTATTTATCCTAAAATAAGCCTCAAAGAGAAGATGATGGTGTACCGTTCTGGATAAACAAATAAATGTCACAAAAGTCACCCGGAACACCAAAAAATGAACATTTTAATACTCTGTGCTTTCAACTACTACTGTGGAAGACTTGCATTTTTAAGGATGGCCTAATTTTATCTTTCTAGCTGGTTTTCACATAGAGGGTCACAGGGCAGTACTTTCCACTCTTTTATATCCCAAGTAGACCTCTTGAGTCTTATAGGCACTAAGTGCAGCTTTCATTTGTTTCTTCTACTCGTTTCAGTATACAACTGTAAACATCCTAGCAATTGGATAAAGATGCAAGTACAGTCAAAAATCTATGTTTTGTTACAGCTGCTAAAGGAATGCTAATTGCAACACTTCACAGGCTAGCCGAACATCTGCTGCCAGCAACACACAGCAAAGTGGGCATCCCGGCCACCCTGAAAATAGAAAGGCATGAGAGCACGTGCATCTACAAACAAGAGAAAGAGACGATCAAGGAAATCAAAATGTTGTCAAATGCATATACTTTCCATATTCAAAAATCTACATGAAGAATAAGGCTAGGCTGGATCAAAGTATCTCAAAAGCGTATGCAAAATTGAATGTTGCCCTAGAGATCTGGAATAGGGACAGGATCGTATCTAACGCAGGGGAGAGAAAGGAAGGAGGGGAGGCTGCTGCTCCTGCTGCACTGATAGGAACGACAGGTGCTGCTCTTCTGGGGAAGGACTCTTCCTTCTTGGTAGCCATTGCCCTCATCCATTACTTGCTGGCAGCGGCAGCAGCAAATGTGGCTTTCTCAAAAGCACAGGACAGAGAGGCCTCTGGTTGTTGGCTCTCCATGGCAGCCTGCTTTGCCTGGAGTGATTCCGGTGAAGACAAAACACTAGGAAGCAAATGAAAAAGAGGAAAAACAAATGTTGCAGTACAGGCTCCAGTGGTCTCTTGCAGAGTTAACGTGCTTTGTGACTGTTAAAAGGCACGTCACGAACATTTCGAGGGAAAATAAACCCAACACATTTCCCACTCTTTAAAGTTAATTCAGAGTCAAGGTCAACACACCCTACAGAAATTTTTAGAAATTTTCCCATTTTCAGTCTCCGTAACAGGCAGAAGTTAAATGCCTCTGACTCCCGATCAAAGGAGCGCGGGGGGCAGGTTGCTGCGAGGGTGACT
>NW_009619009.1:23381-48811 GCF_000690535.1 Cariama cristata | reverse complement strand
CGCTGCCCGTGGGTGTGGGCAGCTCGGTGGTACAGCTGGGCTGCCTTCGGCTCTCCTCTGAGAAACCACCCGTGAAGGCTTCGCTTAGAAATGGGTCGGGGACAGCACAGGCTGGGTTTGGCCAGTGCTTCTGTTGGTTTGGCACCCGGGGATTGCAAGTTAGGGGTAATCCATCCGTCCTTCAGCAGAGAGTGAAAATGCCCTAAGCGCGCAGTGCCGCTGGGCGTCTTACGAACTTTCTGTTGCCAAAACAACGGGTAAGAAGTGTGGATAAGGACAGCATAAAAGTAGATAGTGCTGTTTCTCTCTTTATGCTACAAAGAACAGGAGTCCGATGAAATTTAAGGACAAAAAAATTCAAGTATACTGATTCACAAGAGCGCAGTATAGTCACCATCAACTTTGTGGTACAGTTGCTTAAATACTGTACTGGGATGCCTGATTTTTTAATTAATTAGAAATTAATGCACTAAGCTTGCTAGGATAGTGGGATTAATTAAGGAAGTACTGACGGGCACACAGATTTTGGCTTTATAGCTTCTTACGGGGCTTTGGTTCATTGATACTAAACAGTGCATAATTGCTTGTTTTCCATGGCATTCCATATAAAGATGTAAAATCACTTTGGAGACATTTTAAAATTATTCATCCCGGTGCTTTTGTGTGATACATGCAGGTCATTCCCCTGGTTTTACTGCTGGACGGAGGCAGCCAGATCTGCAGTAGTTTTGTGTAGGTCAGGAGGCGGCCAGTGACAGGGCTGTGGACATGAGCTGTTCACGGTGCTTCCCTAGCCTGAGTTGCAAGTACGAGAACACCTTCGCCTTCAGGTTTATCGTACTAACGTTATTCATAAGAAGCATCAAACACTGCAGTGCTGGTGCTACTTTCTTCAGATCTTGGTTCCCTGAAGAGGTCTCATCCAAATACAGTCCCAAGCCAAAACTACGGGACTCAGATCTTCACAAATGTGATTAACTTTACTAGTGTGAGTCGTCCCATTGGGATTCTTCACTGTAGTACAGATAAATGTGTGTAATTGCAGAATTGAGGCCTTAGGCTGTGCGAAGAGAAGAAATCACAGCTTGAGGTGGTACATCTGTCGCTTCTTTGTGGGCGGTTTTGTATTAATAGTCAATTAATTCAATGTGTCAAACAAATAAAGCTTAAAATATTTAGAGATTAGGAGATCCCTAATAAAAAATTTACAGGAAAAAAGGAAGATTTCCTGTTCACTACAGTGGCATTCAGTTACTCAAAATAAAATAGGTAGGATAACGTAGATAGTAAAATACTCTCTGTTCACCGTGTCAAGATTCCAAGAGAATAGCTGTTGATGTACATAAAAATGCATCAGGAGGGGAAGAGCCTTCTCATCTGGCCAGACTTCCCTACCTAGTGTTTTTGTTTGAGCATTTTACTGTTTGTGGAAGCTGTCCCAGGCAAATACTATGCTTTATTTGTTTAGAGTTGTTTTTTGGAAGAGGAAAGATGTAATCAACAGACAATCTGCTGTAATGTGTGAGTTGGCAAGGCAGCATTCTCCACCTCTCCTTTTGGTGGGGCTCCACGGTGCATTTTTTTTTGAGGCTGGTTGGGCTGCGAGTGGGAAATGAGTGACCAGAGACTCCAGACTGAGCGGGCAGGCATTTGTTTGTGAGCAGCCCCAGCACTCTTGTTTAATTTAAGTCGCTGCATAAAACAATTATTTGGCCTTCTCTCCCTGATTTTGTTAATTTTTCTAACGGAAGAGCTTCAACAGAGTACAAAATCCATGTGTTTGCCCTGTAGCATTGGAGTATTCCCCTGGAGAGGAAGAGCTGTGGGTTTAAAATGCCTCAGCCAAGGAATAAACTCAGGCTACTGACTGCTGTGTACATGTAGAAAAATAAGGTGGTGCCTCCTTCTCCTCCTCCTCCTGTGGTTCGAACGCGCTGGCTCTGGTCCATGTAGATCAGAGAAGCACAGGATTTAAGGCGCTCTCCTATACAGAATGCGTCCTGCTGCCCGTGCCAGCAAGGGCTTACGGATCCTTCTCGGGGCATCTGACTTCTTCTTCAGGTATAAACTCAGATGTTGCACTAGTCCCTGTTACAAACCCTTGCTTGGATCCAGCCCTTGGGCCATATGAACACCATGTAGCCAGAGTGGTGAATGATTTAGGAGGCATTCTTTTTATTTCATGAAAGCTTTTGGGATAAAAACAGTCCAAAACTAGGAGACCAAAGAAGAATTGAGTGTTATTGTACCTGTGTGGACAGTTTTCACAGTTAGTGTGTAGAAATCTCTTCATTTTGAAAGAAGAATGGTGGGAGAGGCAAAGGGAAAAGGAGCTACATCTGAAAAAAAAAAATGTGTAGAATCAAAGACTAGAACCCATTAAAAACCCTATGCTGCTCTGCTTTTGCTGGGCATTCAAAGGATAGAAGTTGTCATTTTAGAAAAGAATATACCTTGGATTATGTGTGTGCGTGTACCTAGGAGAGGAGAGGGCTTTTTGAGTTGACTATTATAGAAACTTTAAATAATTAGGTAGTAGTATTGAAAACAAATGGGGTTTAGGGTTTGGGTGGTTTTTTTGCTTAGCATTGTTATTGCACCTTGAGTTCGTCTCATGTCCCAGCTACCATGAGCAGAGAACAAAAAATATGCAGAACTTTTTAGACTCTCTGATAATTACTGTAATTAGCATCACAAGCTATGGAAATTGCAATATTCCCTAAAGGTTTCTTGTCATTCTCCCATGTTTCTGCACTGAAAATAAAGATTTTTAAGACAGGGTATCTTCTGTATTTGGTACTGTCCCACTAATGGTAATGTTCCAGCCTCCGTGACTGCGTGAATCCATTCTTAATGCTTGTGTCAGAGTTGTATTTCTGAGCTGGTCTGTGTGAAAGCTGTATCCTGCCAGAAAGTAAACATGCTGCTCTTAAACACTGTGTGTTGTTCAGCATCCAAAATGAAGCCTTTTTCTTTATGATGTGGTCAAAGCACGTAGCGTGGGATTTTCTGAGCTAGTGAAAATGTTAGTAAAAGTACGTTTTAAAATCCCAGTATGTGAATGTTTTAATCAGGAATTCAGTGATGTCATAAAATAAATTATTTTTGCCCTTAAACATGTGCCAGGGCCGGGTCAAACTGCAGTATAAAGGCAGTATTATGGTATGATGGCGCTGACTGATTTACTGGAGACCTCGCTGTAGAGGCTGTTAGCATTGAAGGCGGGTAGACTTCGCCTACCCAAGCCTCCACCTGTAGCACCGGGTAATCAGTCCTCCGCCCGTATAACTGAAAAGAGCTTGTGTTTCTTGCCTTGTTTTTCAATTTGGGTCATTAACTGCCGTGTCTGATTCATTTCTAAGCTGAATAATTTTGACAGCTGCCAATTTGGTACACATACCATAGGCTGAGCTGGGAAGCCGCAAAGCTGGAAAGGATTCTGCAGCTCGAGCAGAGGCTCTACCTGGCACGGCAACACCTCCGCACCCCTGCAGCTCGGGCACGAAGGGGAACAATACAGTACGTATTCCTGGGGGAGCTAGGTGGTCAAAGTAAGGGCATCCCAAGCATCTGAGACCCACATTTGTTTTTATCCTAGATAAACCTTTGCTTATAAATCAGTGAACACATCCACCTTCTTTTCAAAGCTGAGTTGAACTTTGAACTGCTCGGTCTCAGCGTCTGCTTATTAATGATACTCTGTTGTCATCACCATCGTCATGGTTTAACCCATCAGGCAGCTAAACACCACACAGCCGCTCACTCACTGCCCCTGCAGTGGGATGGGGGAGGGAATTGGGGAAAGAAAGTAAAATTCATGGGATGAGATAGAGACAGTTTAATAGGACAGAAACCGAAGGGAAAATAATAATAATGATGATGATGATGATGATAAAAGAATTGGAATATACAAAACAAGGGATGCACAACGCAGCTGCTCACCACCTGCCGACTGATGCCCAGGCAGTTCCCGAGCAGCGGCCCTTCGCCAGCTTTCCCCTCAGTTTGTATACTGAGCATGACATCATACGGTATGGGATATCCCTTGGGTCACTGGGGTCAGCTGTCCTGGCTGTGTCCCCTCTCAGCTCCCTGTGCCCCCCAGCCCACTCACTGGTGGGGTGGGCTGAGAGGCAGAAAAGACCTCGACTGTGGGTAAGCCCTGCTCGGCAACAACTGTGTTATCAACATTATTCTCACCCTAAATCCAAAACACAGCACTGTGCCAGCTACTAGGAAGAAAATTAACTCTACCCCAGCTGAAACCAGGGCAACCATTTATTTATTATTTATATTTCTGTTCATTTTGAAGTTTATTTGGGTGTGAAGAGAAGATTATGGGTTCAGGGTTTTGTCCAGAATTCTGCCACACAAGTACAATGTCCAGTAAGTGTAAATATTGTTATTTTCATTACTTCATGTTGTTGCTATCATGATGGGAATAGAAGGATTTCGTTCTGAAACAGGGTACTTCACACAGACTGAGAGGCAGATTGTCTTCAATGACTGACCAAAACCGGGGACAAGGCAGAAATGCCATCCCTTTTGAGTTAATTATGAACCACACAGCTCTCGCTATTATCTGTTTACACATTATTGGCCTTGTGATGTGCTGGTGAGAGATTTCCTTTCACTGTCTGGTCCAAACGTATGCTAAGTCCAATTTCATTAAAAAGGCTGCTCACTTTTCTTGTTGAAAGGGTCATTGTGTTAGTTATTACAGTGTTTTCTTTGTGCTCGCTTTCTCCAAATTCCAGTAACTATTTTGTAGAAAAGTTTGAAAGTGAACTTTTGATGCCTGTGAAAGCTGCTTCATTGACTTTATTGACTCCAGTGCCTGAAGTTCTTTATTCGCAGAGATCTTTAAAAGGACACTAAAAAGTTTCAGCCAAAGCTTATAGAATTTGGTACTTATAGTTAAGTATTATAGACCCAATGCTGTTCCCATGGAGACCTAAAGGAATTTTTCCATTGAATTAAGTGGTAGCAAAGCATACCCTGTATTAAGTGGGAAAAGGAGTAGACTAGAGAACTCAATCTGTTGTTCCCCGTTTTGTTTGTGTGCTTGCTCTTCTATATAAAGAAAGAAACCAGGAGAAATTACAGGTATTTGCATTGCGACTCATCTGCTTCAAGCTTGCTGTGTTTGCAGATAAGGGAGGATGTGTGGTTACAGTGTGATAACCCACGAGGGAAAAGCGGAGCTCTCCTTGTTTCACTCGTTGCTGGTGTCTTTCCCTGGAAACGGAGATGTGAGGAGACTGTTCCCGTCTCCCACGGCTCCTGCTTGGGAGAGGTCAGCGGTGGTACAACCCGGTACTGTTGGTGGGTACTGTCAGTGCCTCCTTCTCGCAGGTTGCACGCCAGCTGTTCTTGAGGGCACTCTTTAATGTAAATTTGTTAAGACGCTAACTTGTTAGCAGCCAAATTCCAATGATTTACTAATATGCAAAGAAATCCCAAGTCTACTCGCATTTAGAAAGAGTTTTTCCATTCTGGAAGTTTGGGATATTGGTCAAGGGGTTGTTGGAAGCCCCTGGTGATCCCCGCTCCAGCCACGCCTTCGAGCTGGGGCTCTGCGATAGGCATAGGGCCGGATCCTGCAGCTCTTGGGTATAAAGTTGCTTAGTAATTTACAGGAAAAGAGAAAATCGAGGCCTCAAATTGTACGGTATGGTGGTAAAAATTGGTTTTGGTTGAAGCTGTGTCATGAAATCCTTGGCTACTGAAGTCAACAGATTTATGATTGATGTGAACGGAGTGAGGATTTTGTCTATAATGAAGTCCTTTCATTTTGGCGCACTGAGATTTCTCTTGTTCTTTCTTAGTCCCTCATGACACATTCACTCCATCCTTGCCTCAAACAAAGAGAAATTATACTATCATGGTCTCCCTTTAAATATTTTCTATTTGAGGGCCTACTGAAAAGGCTCCAGAGGCAAATTCTTGGTTTAGAAGTTGCTATTTATGTCTAGACACATCTGAATGTCGTTATGCTTTGAATGTTCTGGATTGCTTGCCATTCTCTTTCTAAAGATGTATGAGTCTAAAGAGAGAGGGCATTATTTTAAATTAACTTGAAGTAAGCTTTAACCAGCTCAGGCTTCTGCTTTTTGCGACTGGCTCCCTTGATAAAAATACATAACAAAATAAGCAACGCCACAAGTAAAATTCTTATTTATTGGTGTTTTAAAGCAGAGTGGAAACAAGTTCTCAATGTATGACATTGGATTCTGTTGGCATATTAGTATTTGAATTATTACAGTGTCTCAGACTCCTGGTCCTGGCCAGGAGCCTACAAGCTACGGGCTCTCCGCAAACAAAGCCAGTGCGTTGTCTGTATTCCAAAGGGCTTTCGGCCCAAGTGTATGGCCGGCGATGACAGGGAACAGAGTCAGGCACAGAAGGAAAGAAAATAACAAAGGAGAATTACTGCCAGGAAAGCCGGTGGTCTCACTATTGCTAATCAACTGTCAAACATTGTGATAAATAAAGAGGTAAGCTGGGCACTTTATACATTTCATAAACAAATATAATTACAGAGTTATGCACACCTGAAGTAAGAAGCTAAATTGTCCTCAGTGTGTGCACTGCAGCTCCAAAACCAGGTTACACAGTACAGTTTGCATAGACCAGGTGATCTCCACCTCTATTTTTCTGCAGTTCTGTATTTCTAAAAGGATTCTTCAAAGTATTCTGAAGTACTACAAGTTAAATCGCTGCTTGTTTTTGTTCTTTCCCACAAACTGTGTTTGCTTACCAAGCAGGTAAGCGTTACGGAGGGTCAACACGAAAAGCAGCCCAGCTCTCACGCTAGCTGTCTAATTCCACAGATGCCCATCCATTAAAGAAGGGTGGACTCACAACTCTGGTAATTATGCCTTCTGTGCTGTTCTGTAGGTACTAATGTCACAGCATTCCTGTATGGGTTAAATTACCAAGTACAGAATTTTCTAGTATTTTTATTTCATGAGAAACAGATCTTCTGGGTCAGTCACAAGACTTCTTGTTTCTGCAGTCGGTGTGGGCAGGGCAGGACTCACGGCAATATTGGTTGGTGAAATACTGGGCACGTACGGGTACAAATCTTCAAATCTGCCCTGGATCTCAAGGGTGGGACTGCACAGACTGTGAGTGTATGGCATATGCCAGCTAGCTACGGCATCAGGAGTGAACACAGCCTGAATGGAAAGTTCGGGCAGCATCTTCAAGGACATTTCATCCCTAAAGCTGAAAAAATAGAGGTCAGGCGTATGCAGGAGAAAAGCGATGCTCTTCGGGTTTACGTCACTTTAAAGAATACAAAATGTCATTAAATCTCTGTTTATCAGTTTACCCAACTTAATTGTCTTACTGCTGACTGCCTGCTGGTTTACATTCATTTTTAAAGGACGAAGGAAATGTTTCAAACGAATGATCAAAAGAATATTTTACTCTTTTCACATTCAGAGTATGGAGTCTATGAAACATTTATTGAGGAAATGAAATATTAGGGCCTGACAGATATCTCTAGCGTCACTGAGTAAGCAGGTTATCTGGAGATTTCTAGTGCAAACAATCCAGTGCTTTGATGAATACATGAGTAATACCATTATAGGAGCTTGAAAGCTAGATTAGATTGGCGTTGAAGTTACAGTCATTTCAGCAATTACTATAAAGTCTGAAAATTAACAGTCTATTACAATGAGAAACCTCTTTCTTCATCAGTGTGTTTCTTATGCAAAGAATAATGGAGCATTTTGGTTTACAATGTAAATAATAATATTTTTGTTGAGCAGGGGGCTGGATGTAATGGAAAGAGGTTGATGCCCGGTAGCTTAGATTGTAGGGAATTTCGCAAGAGGATCAGTGAAATCTTGCAGTCCTACGTGGTCATAGCTTTACGTTTGTCATTGGTTTTGTGTATGACATTTGTCTGGGATTTTGACACTTTATTTTCACTCAATGTTGTCGTCAAAATGATGCAGACCCTCTCTGTTCACTTAAGTGATTTGGAGCTCTGAGACCTTAAATTGTAATTACATTGCTTCAAATGTCAGGTTCTTCAACAGCATATCGCTTCTGGTGATAGAAACCTAAGCAGCTTAGGTGATACAAACCTAAGTAGCTTAATAGCTCCACGATGCCATATAACGTACGGGGAATCTCCCCGCAGAGGGAATCTGATAGGGGAGATCTGAGTCACGGTGACAGCTTCAGCAAACAGGCTGGCGGTGAAGCCAGGGAGTGTGCGATGAGCTCAGAGGAGGTTGAGTTGATGATTTGCTATTTATAGATGTACGAAGAGGCTCAGAGACAGCAACTCCAGGCAGGGCCACTCTTTGGTTCGCTATGAAAATGATTTCGTCTGCAGAGCTGTGAGCGAAACACAATTTGTAGCTGGCATAGTCTCAGAGTGCCCTGATTGTAGGAGCATGTGGACATGCCGCAGAAACAGCTTTTGATGAGAGCCTGAAATATAGCACATTTTAGCAATACAGACACTGCTGAATTTTATCCTTCTGTTCCTTGGGGAGCGTGTTTTGGTTTTACAGAGAAAGAATGAAATGATGCTGTGTCGTCTCTACACCAAGAGCAATCTCCTCTCATTATTATAGGGTATAGTTCAGGAATTAATTTAGTCCAGTTTATTTACTGGAAGATTCTCTCGCTTGTCAACCAATTCTGGAAATGAGAATTATAGGACTTACATACGGTGACCTTCTCTTCACAAGAGATTACAGAATCTGGTTGCATCTAACTCATCACCATCAGCTTGAATTAAAACCAAAGAGATTGTGTTTGTTTCAGTTATTTGGTAAAAGGGTGTCATGTTTTAGCTATCTCCTAAAAAAAGGAGGACTCTAGAGCTCAGACTGCCAGTTAGAAACCTCACAGTCATTACTCGGAGACCTCCGTAAAATGAGTCCACGGGCTGTAGCTGAAAAGCTGGCTGTGCTGTAAACCTGCCTACTGCAGCTGGTGCGAAACCGGCCCTCTGGATGGAAATCTTAATACAGGACTCGACAATGAAATTAACAGTTGAAAATGTACCAGTGTGTGTGTCCGAGAAGCTGTCTGTCCACGGGGCTGTGGGGCTGTGGTGGTCGGCGGTGGGAGGATGCTGCTGGGAAGGTGCTGGCTCTGCCAGGGGACTCATCCCGTGCAGTCTGGCTGCAGCTGTGCCGGGGTAGGGAGTAGTGCCATCGCCTGTGCTTCCTGCGGTTAGCTGCTCCCTAGCTGGGGTCAACACTTTTCCAGACCATTCCTGTCCTAGACAAGGCTTAAGAGTTAGTTTGGGCCACTGTCAGGATGTGGTTTGGACATGCCACTCTGCTCCAAAGATGGGAAGGCTTTGACGATACGGGCGATATCCCCAGTGCCAGGGAAGGGTCCAGCGTGTTCAGTTCAGTCAGGGAGACATACCCTTTTTTCTTGACAAAAGAAAAAAATCCTATTAGAAGGAGCTATAAAACAACAGACATTATAATCCTACAAGTAGGTTGAAAGTTTTGTCATAAAACATTTTCTCCGTAAGATATTTTCTGCCTTTCCGCTGCAAGAAAAAAACACATTTCTCTCCCTAAGTGACTGAATGTAGCTCTGCCACTGCTCTGGCTTAGCCCCGTGTGTCCGTCAAAGTCAAGGATCAATGTCATGCTTCTTTCCTAGATGCTGAATCGAGTGCTTGGGGCCCGGCTCTGAGAGTCTGCATGTCCTTAAATCCTGATGAGCTCAATGAGCGCGGAAGGAGCTCATCACCTCGGCGGATCAGGCAGATATTGAAGCCAGTGAAGCCTCGCTGAAGTCCGTGTCACATGCTTAAAAAGGTCAGTCACATATTTACAAAAGCGCGTCAGAGCTGAATTGCGCCCTGATTGAGATTATACTGGAAGCAAGACATGTGATTGTGCTGATGTTTACATTATTTCCCGAGAAGGTAAAAGTCAGGCATTTATTTTTGATGGTTTTGCACAGCGCAGAGCAAGCAGCCTGATTTGTATTCCACTGCTGCATATTGAGGCTGGTCATCGGTCTTGTAAATAGTAGATAGGAGGAATTGCTATAGCAGAGAAATATTTCCTCTGTTTTAGGATAGATTTTAACCATTGCCCTCTGACTCCTGATAACCAAAGCAAGAGTTATGTGTCTGGCACTCTCTGCCCCACACTCCCGGTTATTTATTCTGCGATGTGCAGGAAGGAAGGAGCCGTGCGCAATCTCCATTCTTGTTACCAGGAATTGTGCACCTAATTCTCTGTGCATTGTACTGAAAATGAACTGGTAAGATGTGTTCTGCATCAGCAAAAAGGCTCCCTTATTCAGCTGGAATGAGAACATGCATGCTATAACTTGGGAGTAAAGAAAATTGCTGTAAATGATTTCTTTAAACAGAGTCTGTTGGGTTTTTCCTTAAATTTTTGCTGAGAGTGAAGATTCTGGAGGTTTTTCTTCTCCTTTTTCCTACCCAATTGCTAACCTTTCAGTTGCATGCGTTTCTGCTGCTTCTAGCACTTTTCATTCTGATGGCAGTTTTTCATCTCTTCACTAGCTTATGGCTAAAACAGTCCTTGTAACTGGAATTTCAGTTACTTGCTCCCCAGAACAAGTATTTCCATTTGTTCCTGCCCTGGTCCCGACGGAGAGGGCTTCCTCGTGTCGCACCTTGATGGACCATCCTCCCAATTCCTCTACTTTGTGCAAATGTCTGCGCTGCAGGCGTCAAGACCAGGTGACAGCACCTTTCTGAGGTGTATTTTCAAGTCATTCCTAGCTAACATATTGCCTAAAGATATTAGGACTCCTTGTTAGGACTGAAATTTTCCTGGTTGGCTACTCAATTAATAAAAATGCATCGGCGTACGCATGCATAATTATGGTAATGCACGTAATTCTGTGACTTACTCTGTCTGAAAACTTTTCAAAACGCTTCACAGAAGTGCTGTGAAGTACTGTTAATCACAGCGCAGAGACTCAAAACAAGTGCAGGGAGCGGAGCGGGTTCTCCTCGCCCTGTTACTCAACAAGTCACTGAAAGAACCAGGAAAACGCGTTCAAATTGGGACCTCCTCACCCACCATTCCCTGTGTTAGCCACTACCTTGATTTTCTATAGCAAAAGGTACAATGCAAAATCACAGCTCAGACTTCTTTACTGAAGTCATTTGTGCGCCGTGTGATTTTATGAAAGCGTAGACCTCCTGCTTTTTATGGTATCTTGAGCTTTTAAAATTACTTTTATCTATGAATCTGAAGGATTCTGATTTTGATAGATGTTAATTAATGGGAAAATCACTGAAATTAGAGAAAGAGTAGCTACTTATCTACTCCATCCATGTAACAGCTGAACACCATTCTGTACAATCTTTTTTTCCTATCAATGCTACGTCCCATCAGAAGTCAAGGGGAGGTGTATAAGGCAAAGGTAGAACCATTGCGGTTTTGTAAAGGCAGGTGTTGGGGTACAGCACGAGCACATTCACACCAACTGTGCAGCTCTATACCAGGGAGAGGACCAACGTTTGGAGCAGAAGATGAGGTGCTGCAGGGACGGCAGAGAATTACTTTGCAGCCGGCGACGGAGCTGCCCGTGCTGGCATCTCGCTGTGCTGTCCTCACCGACACATCACAGAGAGCATCTACAGGAGAAAGCCGCCTCGCTACAACTAATCTCTAAATTTAAATCAATACAGGTAATATCAATTTTTCCTGGTTTGGTTGGGAATACATTTGACTAACCCATAATAAGCTACTTTATATGGAAATCAGTGTCCGCACAGTCCTTTCTTCAGTCGAACTGTATTGGTTTATGGATTCACGTTAAGTTCTACAGCAATTCAACTTTCTTCTGTAGCAAAGCCCTTGGAGAGTCATCAGCCTCCTATGGCATCAAGGTGTGGAAATATAAAGTGAAGGTTTAGGACATTTCAGCTGTATCAAAGTGATGAATTCTGCCTGAATTCATGAAGCTGTTGTATTATTTAATGCCTCACTGTATAAAGATTCAGAGGTTTGTTTCAAAATTTATGTTGCCTGCTTCAGGCCTGAGCTTAAAGAGTTGTGAGAGGAGCGACCCGGTGTCATTTATTGTAATAATCTGCTGGAAGGAGGCAAGGATGCTGTCCTGCGCAAAAGGCAGAGGAAATCTGGTCCCTGCAAGTGACTGACGGCAGTGGAAAACCCCCAGCAGAAAGGAGTAAAGGCAAATGTGTATTTAACTGCTGCAAAGAGGGGAGTATCTGGCAATGGGAGGAGTGGTACAAACACGTTGTGGGCAGGAATCGTAAAGCAACCTGTGACCAGGGAGACCAGAAGGCGTATGACAAAATTAAAGCAGAAGCCGAGTGATGGTGTGGGTTCTGAAGGGCTTGGAATTGCCTGGAGATACTTAATACACCACTTAAATCTGTGTGTACGCTCAGCCTGTGGGTGAGTAAATGCCTTGTGATCCTTTTAGCCATTCCTCCGAGAGCCCTATGCGTAGCGTGCCGGTTCAGGCATTATTCCTCAAGGGTTAAACTATAAACTGAAGTACCCTCAAGTGCGGAGCTCAAGTGAGGGTGGTTTTGAGTATCCAGCAGTCTTATAGCAGCTGGAATGCAGAGTCTCATTCCTGAGCAGTAATATCAGAGCCCGTGCTCTGCAGAAACGGTGGTTGGTGTCTGCAGAGACCCGTTCACAGCAGCTCCTTGGTTTTATGTAGGTCGTAAGACCTTTGGTATTGAATGGAGGGGTTTCAAGGGTACTAACCTGCATAAAAGGAAAAGTGGTATTTAAATACTAAATAAAAAAGCCACTTAGAGTGTCACCACTGCGAGGATTTTCCGCTTGCTGGGAGCAACATCTTAGCTCTCATGGACTGTAGAGCTGCTCGAGGAATGAACCATGATGTGATGTGCAGTTCTTGTATTTCTCCCTGTGCATGAGCATACACAAATAAAATACTGACCTCAGTTCAGAGCTTCTAAATTCTACCAAAATCCCTTTGCCTGGTGTTTCGCACTGGCCAGGCATCACTGGTAATAGGCACAGGGACCAGAGCAGATACGAGAAGTAACCATGTGAAGCCAGGAGGAGAACATCCCAAGAGCAGATGCCTCCTTTGGCCATTTCCAACCGATGAACATTGTATAGGACTTAGCAACGGTCAGCAGGGAGTGGGTGCCATGCCTGCCGCCTCGCACGCTGCTCGTGAGCTCTGCCAGAGCTGACCAGGAGATGCCTCAGCGTGAGCTGAGGTCCCGTCAGGGAGTTCATCAGGCAGCGCAGGCATCTCAGGTGGGAGATCTTCCTGGGATGCAGGAGCCGGGACACTGACCCCTCCGCATCCGTCAGGAGCCAGGGCCATCCCACAGCCTCAGAGCTTGCCCTAACACAAACTCCTTACACGAAGAAGGCAGGTGACCTTGGCTCCACGATTTTCAGGCACTTTTGTGACTAACTTCTTGCCTCCATGTGATGAAGGACAAGCTGCCGCCTTCTTTTCCCTGGGGATTAGTCCCAGACAGGGGTTTTTGTGAATATTATGAAGACACTTTATCAGCAGCATTGGGTCTCCCACAAAACAGCAAAATGACCTTGAGTAGATCCGTGGCTGGGAGACAAAGACAGCTCCTCCATCCAGCGCGGTCTACATCTCCTACAGGCATGAATTAAATACCAAGTCAACCTTTTCTTCCTCGAGCAGGGGCCAGGGAAGCAAAGCGCAGCTGTGATTATGCTTTATGTCAGGCCCGTCACACATCAATAAGATACCAACGCAGAGATATCTATAAAAGCTGGCTTTCAGGTTATATTCAGTGAAAGGATGGTTTTCCTTTACCCTCCGGGGTTTACAGTGGGGATTTACACACCTAGGCTGGAGAATGGCGGGTTGTGTGACCCTGTTTGCCAATGCATCCACGCACATTGACCCATTTTCTTTATTTTTGGCCACCTTGTGTTTTTTTTTGTCTTCGGTCTGGTGACTCCATCCTGTAAAGGAAGTATATTTAGGGAGGTACCTATATTGTTGCAGTCTTTTCATCATGTTTACTTTCCCTTGTACGGGATATTTAACCACAACTGCTGGAATGATTCTGTGGCTGTTCATTGCTAATTATTAAACATCCAATACAATAAAAGTACTCTCTTCTTTGCAACCCTGGGGATAAATTTTAGAGTCTTAGATTTATTTTATTTTTTCAAAACCAGTGTAAAGCTAAACTTTCTGTGTTGCCCCTGGGTTTTCATACTGCAGACTTGGTCAGTCAAGCATGCAAAAATCTGGTGAAATAAACCCTAGAGACCAGGTTTGAAGTGTGCCTTTCACTGTCCAGAATTCTCTTCTGCTCAAAGTGGTTGCCCAAACTCAGCACACAAGGCTTAATAGTAATTAATTACTCTAAGCCAGATAATGAAAAAAGTGGTATAGACAGACTCCATGTAAGCATACCATTTAAAAGCATTAGATTTATTTTCTTGTGGTGAAAACCATCAGTAATCAAATTTCCATTACCCAGTGATGGGTGTGAACAGACAGAAAAATACTGAGTCAACAGAATACTAATTAGAGATCTGCAAGTATCCTGCTTTAAATATGGCAAAGTAAGGAGCTATTTTCCCAAGAGGCTGGTCTTCTAATGAGTAAGCATGACTCTAAGTCCCCTTTTTTTTTTTTCCCTCTTGAGAAACACCCTCTACTTCTGGGTGTGCCAGGAGATACACCAAAGGAAAGGGATCTGTTCACAGCCCGTCCCCAGTATTTTGCAGGGACAAAAATAGTGAAACAAACTCTTCTCGAGTGTCCTCTGAAGAGAGGAGGAAAAGTGGTTTGCTTTGTAAATTAGTCTAGACAATCTTGCTCTGAAATTGCTCTACAAAACATGGAGAAGCTTAAAAGTATGATGGGACCATCTACCAGAGATGATTCTTTGTGCTGGATTTATGGCATGATACCGGTTCCTCTGTTTCTTCTGGTTTGGAGACACTGCTCAGCTTCGGGTGGTTGTTGGTGCCGGGTGATGGACGCTACGAGAAGCTATGGAGCCTTAAACGTTCCTTGGGCCACCACGAGCAGCAGCAGCCATCCTACCTGCTGGGGAAGAGGCAGGTTGAGGTTTGGTCCAGAAGACGAGGGAATCAGGCGGGAGGAGTATTTCTTCTGACTTCATTACAATCTTCATGCCTTCACAACCATGTAACTTCTGGTTTTTACCTCGAAACTGTATGTCTTAGCTACATCACACATGAGTTGTGAGATTTAATTAATATTAATAAAGCCCATTATGTAGAATTAGCCATAGACAGGAGATTCTTTAAAAGGTGAAATCATAATAGTCATGATCAGAGTGTCTGTGTTGCTTGGAAACTGAGAGCTGTCCTGGTCTGCTCCTCAATATTTGCCTTTCATTAGAGTTATTTCCCCCCTTCTTGTGGAAAAGGAGTTTCAAGAGAGAAATGAATCCATTGACAGTGATGACTACAAAGAAAAGTCTTTTTCTGAGATATTTTTTTTTTTGCAGTTGGGTCTTGAGTCCGGCAGGTGAAGGCCACGTGGAGATCCATTAGCAACGGTGCCCCACAAGAGCCAGGAGCAACAGCCAGCAGCTTCTTTGCCAGCCACAACCAGAGCACGGTGCTTGTTTGTTTGCTTGGTTGGTTTGGGAGTATCTTTTGTGTGATCCTCATTACTAATTTTTCCAGTCTGTCTGCAGAAATTTTGGGACTGGTTCCCAATCAGACGACGCATCTGCCAACCCATCCGTTTCCCAGCATAGACTTTGGCCATTAATCTGCGAACACGTGCGTCAGCCAGTCCAACAGCTGTAGATGTGCCACTAGCTTTTAGGTACAGCCTTCAGATAAAGCAACTACATACTCTTGAAAATCGTGCAGCAAAAGTACACAAGCTTAAAAATAATCACACAAGTGACGTATTCAGCTAATCAGGAGTTCCGATTGTCTCGGCATTTCTGTGCACAAATCAGTTGTATTTAGGAGACTAAAGTAGGTAGTCACCACTGGAGCCTGATTACATATTTTAAAAGTGCTGCCTGATTAGATTAAACTTGGTGCTGTTTATGGCTGATTTTGAGTAAATGGGAAAAAATCAGAGATGGGATCCAGACATGTAAGCTGATCCAGATTTTGAGAATGAAAAATTCCAGACTCAAACCCAGACCTAGATCCAAGGGTTCTAGTGACGCCCTTGTCTTCAGAGTGGGCTGATTCAAAATCCTGCAAGGAAAGGCTCTGGTTTATGCCCCTGTAGGAAACTTGTATTTGCTTAGAAATAACTGACTTAATTCTTAAGGACTCTGGAAGGCTTGCGTCCTCAGTACTGGGTTCACTTTAAACAAAGATAAAGTGCTAAAACACTGAGTGGTTTACTTAAACACTGAAATATGCATCAGAAGATATTTCATCAGTTCCTATAGTTTGCAATCCAACATCTTTGCAGGTTAGCACATGTATTCTGTTTCAGGCTTTTGATTAATTACATAGTACCAAAACCATACATATTTATAGCTTGCAGAATTAGATAAATTCTCCAGATGTGGCTTCCTTTTAGTTAAGTCGAGATGAATGGAGATCAAAGCCTTTGATCTTTAGCCTGACTGAAACCTGCTGCTGACATAAGCCTCTACAAAATGATGCAGCGAGGGGAGCTGGCCACTCTCCACTTTGATACAGAAGCATCTCAAGCAAAACCTATGGGAAGAAACTTTGTGGAGGATATATCTATACACACCATTGAGTCTCTACTCCTGAAAGCAGAAGGCAGTTTTCAATGAACCTTTTACTCTTAAACAATGTATTTAAATAGATTGATTTTATGTTCCAGCTCAGAAATGATTTAAGACTTTTCAGTGCACGCGTATCCTCTGCGATACACAGAACTGGCAGAAAATGTCATTGTGAGCTAGTTTGTAGCCTACATTAAGGCTATTTCCATTGCTCCAGATGTGTAAAGCTGACTTATAGCTGAGTTCCTGGTATAGTGAAATCCCTGATGCATCCTAGGATCAGCACTGCCAGCTCAAAGACATCTTCTTCATGACCCTTGGAAAAAATGATGAATAGCCAGGGAGCTGCAAATTCAAACTGAATCCTGGCAACATGAACACTTTATACAAGTCTTAGCCAGTTAGGCAGATAGCAGAGTCTGGAAACTCTTACCTTGTACCACAGGCTATTCTAGCAGCCACAGCTGCAAAGCGATGCAAAGTGCTGCGTGGCCACTTCTGCCTATCTCTGCCCGACATCACGGCCATGAACCCGCATGGCTGTTTGGGTGCTATTGCCAGGAGAGTTCCCACTCCCATGGCCAAGAGTGTTTCATGAGCTGTTTTCTATAAATGAAGCTGATACTACAAAAAACCAACCAACCAACCAAACAAACAAAACGGCCCACCCCAAAAAACTTTAGATTCAGACTTACCAATGTCAGAAGAAAAAAAAATTAATCAAGGACACTACGGTATAGATGACCCACAGCACCCTGGAGGAGGGCTGAAAAACTAGGGAGAAAAGGGTTATTAATAATGAAATAACAAGGAGAATGGGCTGCTCACCCAGCTAATACAGTAGACTGAGTCTGCTACAGAGTCAGGAAGGTCGGATGGTTGATGCCTTTTGTCGGCGATAGAGGAATCATCCAAAGACCAAAGCGACACTCAGAAGAGGTTGAGGCTGTTGAAGGATGCCACCAACTCTTCTAAGAGCCTTCTCCAAGACTTTTAGACAATTTTTGGACGTGGAAGATGAGCAAAAGAACTAGAGGGCAGGCTCTTGGACATCTTATCTTTTCAGGAGCTGGAAACAGGAAGGTAGAAGACAGCTTGGTGGCACTGCCAACAGGACAGTAGCATTCATGGTCCTTGGAAAGGGAGATTGCCCTTCAAAATGCCTGATTTCAGTAAACTCAGAGAATGGACAGATTTTCATTGGAGAGAAAAGGCAGAAATGCACTATCCCAGTGTAGAGAGAGTATAGGAAATGCAATTGATTTACTAAATCGTAAATTCTTTATTGACATCAGAGGCAAGAACTATGATTTTTGAGATTACTGAAGATGATCATAAAGGAATAGCTCAAATACGTAAAGGAAAATTCAAAATGGAAAAGGTAGAAAACCAAATGCAGCTAGCAAGAGACCTCAGGGATAACAAGAAATAATTCTTAAGCCCATTAATAATGGGAGGAAGATCAAATGAAAGATTTGTCCATTCTTTTGTAGAGAGGAAAAGCTCCTGATCAATGAAAATAAGAAGAATTAATGCCTGTTTTCAGCAAAAAGTAAAAGGTTAATAAGCATTTACCACAATTAATACTAACAAAAAAGAAATATTTCAGCATAGGTTAGGGGAAAACCAGGTTAAAGAATACTTAGATAAGTTAGAGGTTTTTAAATTGGCTGGAGCTGACTTAATCCTGCAGTACTTGAAGAACTGGCTTTAGTAATCTCAGAACTATTAATGGTATCTCTGAATTCATGGACAGGCTGGGGTGATACTGGAAGACTGACGTATTGCTTATCTTTAAAAGGTAGGAGAGGTGAGAGGAAAAAGAGCAGAAGAATTGTACAACAGTCAGCTTACTCTCAAAATCCAGAAAAATGCTGGAGCAAATAGTCATGCACCTGGAAAGTAAGAAGAAGATCAGCAACAGCCAATACAGATTTGTCAAGAACAAATCATGTCAAAGTACTCTAATTTCATTTTAAAGAGTAGCAGGCTATGTGGATAGAAGAAAAACAGTAGATGTCACATATATTGACTTTAGTAAGGCTTTTGACACTGATGATATTTTGCTTTTTGTCCCTTGTAGCATTTCCTTTTCTTTTATAATTTCTTTTAAAAATAATCTAGAGGAAAATGAAAATCTAATATTAACCAATTTAGAAGATCCTTTTAAGCTTAATGATCCAATATAATGTATAAAACAGAGGATAAACATTCGAATTTGTGAAGGGTGCCAGGGCAAGCTTCTTCATACCTCTCGATAACTAATATGGGGTCTTACATCCCTTCTTAGGTGACGAGAGGTTTGTGTCTACCACCAGTGAGTACAAGGAAAGGCGTGAGGAGTAAGATGTCTTCCCATTGCAGCCTCACGAGGGAAGGGCAATGTTAAGGTCTCATTTTTCCCATCCAGCTCAGCCTTGTAGAAATACTGACCCAAACACCGACTATCAGAGCACCCTCTCCAAAGGTTTCTGCCGCTCCTCACCTTGGCGGCTCCGTGGTCTCAGCAGCAGCTGGTCAGTGCTGAGTCAGCACATTTCTCTGCCAGGACAGCCTTGCCCCATAACCTCTTCCCTGCCCAGTCCTGCTGCCTGGATGATAAGACCTTGTTGCAGGCAGCTGCTCGTTCTCCATCCTTTCCCCCGATGGACTTGCTGGGCTCAGTCCTGTGAGCGGGGTTGAATCCGATGCTTTGCATTGAATAAACCTTCCTGGAGAGCACGGCACAACTCTTCCTGCGGAACAGAGCAGGCGAGCACCTTCACCGATCACCACCTTCGTGTTTAACCATTCATCTGTCTGGGAGAAAGGAGTTAATGGAAAGAAGTGAAGACATTATGTTACATATGTAATAATAGTTCACCGTTGTATGGCAATTTTCATGCCAATGTGGTCAGAAAGGACAGCATCACCGGGATGCCTTGCCTTCTGCTGCACTTTGTGATGTGCTACAAAGCAGATGCAGAAATTCTTTGGTCAGAGGAAAGACGTCGCAGGAGCCTTTCATTTTTAGGTACTCTCAAAGAATTTCCAGCTGGAGGTCATCTCACTGGAGACGGAGATGGTGATGGAGAGTCCAGTGTGGGCACGTCCAGAGGACAGCTCATTCCCTCTTAAGCCTGGTGCCTCCGATGGGTGGGCTGGGCTGGGCTGGGCTCATTTCTTCTCCAGCGGCTGTTGGCCGACGAGCACCTGGAGAGGTGAAGGTGAGGAAGATGAATCCCCTAAGTCAATATCTGGGAATTCAGTTTATCTCTACTGGCGAGATGATCGCTGAGGATTTCAGGTAGCTGGCTTGGCTGAAAATAAGGCGTACGTCAGAAGAGGCGGCTGGCCCAGTAATTCTTTCCTGGCTCAGCTTAGGTCAGGATGTTAAAAATGAGTTAATTTCTTCGCAAGGCTGGTAACGTAATATTAATTGATGAGGGTAATGCATCCAAGTTAAAACCCTGCATGTGGAGCCACGTTCATATCTTCTCCCTGTAAGACTCTGTGAGCAATTATCCAAATTTTGGCAATTCGCATCCTGGATTTTAAACATAGTCAGTTTGTAATATATGGCCCTTTTTTTTAAAGGGTCAGGTTTATTTGTCTCAGTTATGAAACTTGATTCTGTTACCAAAATAATGTAGACTGTAGGATGATCTATTCCTAAAGTATGCCATTAACTGTACTGGCACCTTCTACTTCTTCAAATATTTACAGTACAGCCTTATGTCTGATTTCTTTGTTAAATGTCCTGGAGTGGTAATTTCAGCGTGACACAGGATTGAGACAGTCACTGTAACTCAGTGAGGCTGGTAGAGCTGATGGGGATGAACGGGCAGATCTCCACTGCGCTCATCGGAAAGGCAGTGAAAAGAGTTAATGCAGCAGAAGACTGCAACTGAGAGATCATTTTTTATTTGCCTCTGTTGCTCCTTAAGCAGCCAAAAGTGTCATATTTTGAACAAAATATGTTACGTATTTGGGTATGATGTAAGTGCAGTTGTACTTAGGAGAATGAAGATGTTGGACCGTTGGATTATGCCCCTTCACACTTCCCAGAAAACTGACAAGTCTCCCTCCTGGTTCATTACCTAGGCATGTCAGCAAGCGTTCTAACACCCATCATGGACATTTCTTTCCTTGACAGCAAACTTCTGGTCATGCTTAATTACAGCAATCCCTTTTTATTCTGCTTTGTGATGATTTGATATGATAAAATTTCTCTGCAGTTAGTAGAGAGGTAGTTTCTGGTCAAAATATGAACATTATTTTACAGTGCAGAAAGATTCTTTGCCTTTATTCTAGATGAAAGCTGCAAAATTCTATCTCCCTCTGCCTCTTTGAGAAGTTTTTTGGCACTGATAGTTTTATTCTGCTGGTGCATCAATGTTTGGTTTGTGATAAGCAACAACCCCTCTTCAAACCTTCCTTCTTTCCCCCAAGTTATATTGCCGCTCTGTTAAATGCTGCCAGCTTAGGTAAGGGTACACAGCCATCTTTTTTTCTTTTTTTTTTTTTCTTTTTGGGAATCTGCAATTCTCGACTGCTCTGTTACAAACCTACAAAATGGAGACCACTGGAAATATGGAATGGAAAATGGGTGAGACTGTGGAGAATGAACAATCATCTTGTTTTTGAAATAGGCTTGATGCTATAGTATGGGAGAAGCAAAGATGGGCACAGTAGAAAAAATCAGAGGTAAGCGGAGAGATAAATGACCAATACACAGCTTACAAGTCAAAATATGGCCCTCAGGAGTTGTACGGAGTGAATGATGGACATCTGTTCCAGATATAATGTGTGGTCTGAGACCTCTAACCTGCCTGACCTGCTCAGCTGAACTAAAGCCACGAGCAAGATGAGTTTGTTGTCTTCTCTAGAGTTCAGGTATTACCGGGCTCTGCTGTTCAGCCAGCAACGTGCCTCTCCATGGGGTCAAGGTTGCCCTTCAGCCCTTATGTGATGTCCACGAAGCTGCTGTCATGCCAGACCCAGCAACACATAATCACCTTTTGCAATTTTATCTCCGTATATATTCTTACGGCATCACCCTCCGTCTCACTCCACCCATCTGTCTTCACACCTCCTGGCCTGCAGCTCTGGAGCACGCAGCTGCATCATCGTTAGCTTTACCTGTAATGAAAAAAGTTTGCAGTCTCATAAAGCCCCAAACCCATATGGCTCAACATCTGATTTGTTTCAAGTCACTGAAGTCACAGGTTGGAAAAAACCCTCCCTTTCACATATGCTTAGGAGTTGGGGTGTGGATTTCTCCAGAAAAAAAAAAAAAAGTCTTCTGTCTGCCTTTGAAGGGAGCAGCTTTGCTTTTGATGTAGCCATAAGCGAGGAGGTGGCCTCATCTCACGGTGTGTTTCCTTCACAGATACCTTAACTGTTGGGCATTATTTACAGTTCATATAGAAAACTAGAAGCAGAGTCTCACAATACATTGCTGATCCTGACCAGGCTGGATTTAATATAAGTTGAAGCATGGTATAGATAACGGTATAGGTACTGTCATATATCCGTTACTGTTAAGGAAAGCAAGTCTTTTCACTGCAATAGGTGTTAATGGCCCTGAGCAGCCTCAGCTGGGGACTCACCCACACCCCCCCTGCCCAGGACCCCATTTAAGCTCAACCCAGGACCCTTAGTTCCCCCTGAGCTGTGTCAGAGGGGTACTGGTCTCCAGCTCAGCCACAGCTGTGTCTGTGCTGGCCATGGACCCTCTCAATCAGGCTCAGATCCATGGACTTTCTGCCTGGGTAACAGCCCTGATGCTGCGAGGGACCTGCCTGGGAATTGCTGGATGATGTCTGACCTTGATCTCACCTTGACCTTGATCTCACCTGATTCTCTGGCTTTTCCTCAGACCTGCCTCATCACCATGAACTTGCCTGGTGATGTTGGCTCTTGGTTGACCCTGGCTGTGTGGGTCTGCTCTGCTCACCTTGCTCAGGTACCAAGGGCTTTGCTGGGTGTGTTACCAGGCTGGGCTCCTGTAAAGTCCCTGTAAAGACTGTTAAACCTGAAATCTGTTTGTGTTAATTTAAGTTTGGTGAGATGACTCATGGCAGGGACTGAAGAATTCAGTAAAATGGGGCTCTTCTCCACAACTATGGGGCTTGTGCTAGGGAGACGGTGTTGTCTGGGGCTGCCTTCTAGTTGATAAATGAAATATCTGGGTTTGGGGGGAGTAGATAGATTAAGTTTACTAATGCAGTGTGGTGTGTGACGTGTGTCTTTTTTTGGGTGTGGGAGGGCAATGGGGTGTTTGCATGAGCCCACGGACTCCAGCTGATGCAGGGCTGCCACATGGTGCCGGAGCTCTGTACTCTTGAAGCGTTAGGAATTCCCTAAAAAGAAAAAAGGTTTATAATCATAGGTGCTATGAATGGTTAAAAGCACAGGTACACTATGTCCAGGTTATCAAGGTGGAAGAAGCTGCCTGAGTCACTGGCACCTAAACCGAGACTGAAACCCAGGGATGCTGGTATTACTGGGAATGAGAGGGAGTCAGTAATGTCTGTGAAGCAATCTTTTAATGTCTGGTATTTTCTTAAAGGTGGCTATACGATATTGAAATGATATGGTTTTACTGTTGTATATAATATAACTGATGAATCCAAATAACAGAAAGTTTATACCAAATTGAAATTTGAATCTAAATTTCAACAGCCGCTGCTATTCCATGCTTGCTTTTATATTTTCAACCATTTCTGCTGCCTTTGCTCCCCTCACAAGTAGAGGAGCTCACCGTGAGCACCTGCGGACCTGTACCGTTGTCTCGTGGTTAGACAGCTGTGCATTGCTCCCCATCGTCCCGCATCAGGCACAAATCCAGTATTTTGTCTGGGGTTAATCACTGGTGCTGAGCTTTGCCTGCCAGAGGTGGGGCTGGGAACAACCCTCTTTTCTAGTTATTAAATTGTCTATCCGATGTTGAAAAGTGTGCTGCAGCTGAAATGCTGATAAAAGCACTAAATGCGGAGCTGCTAATACAAAGCTATAGCAGCAATTTAGCTTGCTATCATGCAGTAAATAAGAATTACCTGCTATTCTTTGATCAACCTTTTTTGTGTTATGAACTGCATGTGTTGACAAATTATGTCACCAAAAAGAAATCCAAGTCTTTGATGAAATAAGAAGAAACATGCATGTGCTGGAAGTTTAAAAATGCACTTAAATAGACTGCTGTAGGATTTTGCATAGCTGGAGCCTTATTCAAGGTGCATGAGAAAGGGCTGGGGCAATTTGGGGCCAGTGTCCTGCTGCTGGCCAGGAGCAGCCGTGGTGGTCTCAAAGCCACCCACGCAGGCTGTCAGAATTGTTTTAACCAGAACACCAGAGCTGTAGCCAGAAGTGGCTGATTCTGCTTTGGGTTCGTAGCAATAAACTGGCAGTTTCTGTAAATGGGTGGAAATGGATGTTCCTTTGGAGGAGGGGCACCTCGAAGAGCGTGGCACCATGCAGTACCACATCCTGAGAGGCGACTGGTTAAGGGTGAGGTTTGGATCCATGGTTTTAAGATGAGAACTGGGTGAAACTTTGTTATTGGAATGCTAACAGTGGTGCTTGAAGGGTCTGGTGGAGCTTAGACGTGAGTCTTGGTCAAATTCCAGGTTTCTGAACCATTTCCCAGAATGTTAGAACTGAAACCAATAGGTTTCCACGTCTGCTTCTTGAAACACATGGCAGGAGTGCCAAGTGAAATGAGATACCACAAACAAGGGTGAAGCGTAAAGTTGGAAAGCGCATAGTTGGACCTGAACTTCTCAAGTCTGGAGGCTTTTAAATCCAGACTTTTCATTTGTTCCATTGCAGAGTGTGAGATTGCCCCTTGCATCCTCCCTGCTCTGAATTCTTCTCAAGTGCAGGATGGAGTAAAGCTGGGACTCTCACTGAGGTCATTTCTTAGTTCTGATGTAACTAAATCTCTCTGCAGTCAAGGTCTCTAAGAGCTGGTTCTTGCCTAACCTTAGACATGTGATTGAGATTGGCTTTTGTCAAGTATGTAATGTCTGAAGCCCTACCACGCTGTGGTCCAGCTGGCTCCCTTACCCTGTCTCCAGCAGTGGCCAGCTCCAGATGCTGCAGAAGAGGGCACATGAGATGTGGCAGGTACATGCACAAAAGTCTGTTCCCTCTGATTCCCCGCCCCCAGATGCTCTTCTAATAGTTGGGGACTGGCGTAAATCTTGATCTTTGCTCAGGGTGTGGCTCTGTATATACTTACCCACATAGGGCTCGGGTCTCTCCTGTTGCTGACTTATGAGCATCCGTGATCTCTTCTAACCAATCTAACTTTATCAGTTTATATATATATATAGGTATACTTTATCAGTTTTGAGTTTGCCACTTCACCTTAAGGAACACTAATTGACCATTAATTAATATTACAGTTAAATTATCCTTTATATAGTAATATACCCAAATTAATAACAATTAAGCCCAGAGGAATGACATTGAAATCTTTAATGTATCTTTCCAGTGGCTCCAGCACACAGTGCCTCTGAAAAATGCGGCATAAGTGTGATGACACAACCAAAGTTACGGCGCACAAGATGGGTCTGTACTGCCTAAATGTCCCTTTTCTTCTTGTCATCATCGGGGACAAACAGGAGGTGGGAAAGGACAGGGTATGTTCCCAGAAGGGCTGAGGACATGGCCAAAGAAGAGGATTGGAGTGTGTGCCAGAGTGGATATTGCTGTGGTTTCAGGTAAAATATCAGCTGTA